>NC_089837.1:361745777-361973277 GCF_035609145.1 Eleutherodactylus coqui | reverse complement strand
AGAATTTGTAGACTATCAGATTATGATAATGATTATTATTAATAATAATAACAATAATTTGCCTCCTAATCCCTTCTGCGTAACACAGACAACTTTGCCAAGAGCCATTTCATAGCATAATATTATCATACAATGTTACATTATTATTTTTCAACAATATATCCCACACACATTTGTATATAAATAAAAGGGGACATGAATACTCTTTTCATTACATATTACAGCAACAATACATATTCCATTAGAAAACACTGAAGCCTAAGTAACAACACTTGTTATTACTACATCTATTCTCAATGAGGATTTCTACTTAGAATTCTGCAACCTTACTGTTTGGATTGAATTCCTCTATGCTGTCATCATGTAATCCCTAGAGTCCAGTAAATTATAATTATTTTACAAGCCACCCGTGATGCTTGTGACTACAGTATATAAAAGAAACAAGCAGCCGGTGACTGTCAATATCCGTATAATTTATAAAGGAGGCTACATTTGTCCTCAGAATAATAAAGGCGAATGTATGGAGAACACTGCATTAACTGCTTAGATGAGTGCATTTAGAATGACGCTATCTAAATATGGAGAGAAATATGCAGTGCAGTCTCATTGACTGCGGTCTCTCGCTGTGTTATATCGCTTGTGCTAGAATTAGAGGCTACAAAGAATGATGGCAGCAATTTTCAATCAAAATAAGTGTAAAAAATGAATTGGACTTTTCATACTAGAGGAGTTATGCGGCACAGCACTCTGTTGTGTCTTTTACAGTATAGATGTCATTTGCTCCTTTTTACATGATAGCCCACAGGAGCCAGATTTGACAAGCAGAGGCATGTCATGGCATATCTGGGCCCCAATTAAAATATCTGTAAAGGTAAGTCCACACGGGACAGAATCGTTGTGGATTTTACCTGTAGATTTGCATAGTAAAAGCTTTAGTGAAATACGGATTTTACTAATCTCATCCACAGGCTGTTGGAAATGTTTTGCAGTAAGGATTTATAGATTTGCATCATGTCAATGTATGTTGTGGGTTGTTTGCAAATTTTTGAAAATTTTCGCTATTGACTTTCATGTGAAAGTGAAAATCTGCAATAAAATCCACAAGCTATGAGCTGTTGTAGATTGTTCTGCAGGTTACTGGCAAAAGTGGCAAATGCAGATTTTTAAATACATTTTTTTTTAGTTTCAAGAAAAACTGCAAAAAATAAAAATCGCTATTAATAAATCCATACCAAAATCAGCAGATTTTGTGCTTTCTTGACTTGCGGATTATCCTGCTAGTTTCTTGTGGATTTTGCTGCAAAAATTATTTGCAGCAAATCCCATCCATGTGGATTTACCTTAACAAGGACCCACATCTGCCATTTTTCTCATTTAGAATACCTGTGTATTCTTAGGTAATTTTTTGGCTCTTGTGCTTAGGTGTGACCGTTACCTCTACAACGCCCCACACCACCACATATGTATGCCTCTATTGATAATTGACATAAAAGTGTATCAATTACAATGACAACAGTATGGAGAACTCCTAGATCCCAACTCTAAGGTTGTCAAAATAATAGTGGTTTCAGGGTGATCCCTATTATGTTTTATGTCATATCCGTCATATCTTGTATAGCTAGCAGGTAAAAGAATCATTTATTACAGATATTTCAATCAGATTTTCCAAGGAAACAAAGAAAGACTCTACTATTTTCCTCATCTGTAAGTAATACCTGGAAATTATACAGTATTACCATTCCCACAGATACAATGTACAGAATACCTTTCATAAATAGCTTTTCCAAAGTAGTTGTAACCAATGACCAATGAGTTGATAGCATTTACATAGTATGTCTTTTATAGAGACTGCATCACACACTGTCCATAGTAGGGGGATTAACACAAATCACGTATACGATGTTCTTCTACATTAGCCTGGAAAGAGAATCATGTATTCCTTACACCTTCCCTGGGAATTTATCAACATACCGAATGCAGAAACATTTCTTTACACATTTACTGAATGAATGTACTCATAAATCATGATTATACATAACATGCATTACCTACAGCTAAACTATGTAACATCAGAAATAAATAGTTTTAGGATATAACGGGGCCGATTTAACAAAACTAGAGTAAAGAAAAAGTGGAGAAGTTGCTTGTAGCAACTAACAGGGTTTTTGTGGTCTTACTATATTTTATTTGTGTTTGTCACAATGCATTAGACCTCATTAACAGCTCAGTATATTGTTATTATTTTAGGCTTCGTATGTGAATTGTTAAGCTTGATCTATCATTAGACTATGCAGTCTTATGTAATATACCATTTACAGTGACAGATGATCGCTCAAAAGTTGCTCAAACGATAGTTTGAGTGACAGTTTTGAGCGATCATCTTTGCATACTTTATAATAGCTAATTAGCTACTATACAGCTATGCAGGCACAGCGGTACACCGTCGCTATCTCTCGCCGAACACTACAGCTGTTCTGCATGAGCTGTGAATTCACAACAGGACACAGGCACAAAGAATCTTATCAGTGCAGCCGGCTGATAACTGCCTGCTTTGCTGATAACAGCTGATCGCTCAATTCTAGCAAGCTAGAATTCAGCGATCAATGACTCGTGCACGAAAACTGCACAATGTCCCTGCATTTAGACAGAACGGGAATCGCTCAAAAGATTCTTTTGAGTGAATTTTGAGAGATCCTCGTTGTGTCTAAATCAGCCTTAAGGCCAGAATAGTATGGGGACATATCTGCTCTGTTATTAGCCAAAATGCAACAACAATAATGTTGTGCCATTTGCCTAAAAGGCGTGATCAGAGGACATACAAGACACATAGTTTATGAGTCCAGTGTATTCAGGAGGTAAACTTTCTCCCTGACTCTCTCAAAAGTGATTGATAGCTGACTCCTGTATATCTGTATACACAAAAGGTCACATTAATCATACTGGGGAGGCAGGGAGAAGCACTCACTTCATGAATACACTGGACTGTAAACTATTGTCAGCTTTCAATATATAAGCTATGCCAGTTTAGTGGTGTGTAAAAGTTGCGCATTTCACCTCAATATCATATTTGCACCAAAATGTGCAACTTTCACCTTTTCTCATCACTTTAAAAAAGTGTCAAGAAAAGGGGCATGGCTTTATGGGAGGCAGCGTGGTATACTACAGCCCATCAGATTTACCATAATTTACATCATAAAGTGGTGTAAACTGTAGCTGGAATCTAGACCAGGTCCTAACTGGAATAGATTTCAGGAGGAGGTGGCTTAAAGATGTAACAAATGTATTAAGAGGTTTGCATCTCTGAACACATTTGTAATATCTTGCTCCAATGGCACTTCTGTAAGATGGCATATAAAATGCAAGACTTAGATAATTATGCCCTCTGTGACCATTATGGCTAAGAGGAAAGAGAACCTGTCCACATACCATTCTGCCCTTACATAGGCCAACATACTATATCCTGATTACAGTATTTAGGTGCCTATAGATGTTCATAGTCATTTCTATTGTTTTATGTATTCATTTTCTAGAAATAATTTGCTTTACTTGTCATTGATCTTCACTGCATAATTCATAATAATATAAATAACTTTACATTATCTTTATAATTCACACCCCATTTACAATTCTGCTGATCTTTTAGTAGTTCTCATGCACATGTAGTATATGTGTGGATTATGCTTTGTTGTTATTGTCTAATGCAAAGTGCTCACAGGGTGTTCCGCGAGGGCAGGGCAGGCACCTCCTGGGATAGTGATATAGAGAATACCATGAGAAGGGGGTAACTTTCTTTTAAACTTCACCGACAAAACTCAGCAGAACTATAGAAGTTGGCCAACATTCGGAAGAATCCAAAGCCTGCCTTGGGGAGAATATCTCAAAGCTAGTAGTGCTCAGCTACTTGAGAAACAATCACCTAGTGCAAACAAAGTCCAATGCAGTCAGCAAGAGAGACGCTTAAAATAGTTTATTTGTTAAAACAAAACCCTGACTGCCAGCTGGGCCCTACCTAAAATAAAAAACAAGGGTATGCTCACATCTCCTGGGGCCCCAGAACGCAGCTGACTGCTGGCGCTGCTATCTATGGTGACTTTCGGGTATATATGCTGCACGGAAACACAAACCTGCTGCGGGCTCTCATCTCTAAACTCCTGGCATCATGGCGGCGAGGATATGAGGGCTGATGCCAGGAGTACCCCAGTGACGCTGTGGCCTCTGATTGGCAAGGTCTGACTGGTCAACTGTGTCACTGACATTCCTGCCTAGTCTTGTAAATTGCACACTCTCTTGTCAGCAACCTCCAAAAAACTTGCAACCGTTGTCTTGATAAGAAACCACCTTTATATATGGCCTAGTCATAACCCATGTGAGCAACATCACTCATCCATGCTGTTGTACCTTTACATAGCTCTTGACCAACCCCCATTAGGTTCTCTATCAGTCATAGCTCCTAGAGCAGTACCTCCTCTGTGCCATATTGATAAGGGGATTGTCTAATTATACTAATGAGAGCCACTGGATATGAAATTACAACAAAACAAGGTCCCTAACACATAACGTTTAGTTTCAGGAAGGGTACATAACGGATATTGTCCACTGACTCCTTCTGAAAAGCAAACGTATACACAAAACAGACTATGGAAAAAAATGGCTACAAAAATGAACCGCACTATTAGCCAATGGGGGCCCCTTGGCTCCATTTTTATAACATTGTCCCAGAATGTAAAATGATATACTGCAGGGAACTACAGGAATTTGCTGCAGCTGTATGAAATGCTTTATCTGTCGTGTAAATACAGTGTAGGTCTTTCATTTTGCCTAAATCTGCCATAGATATGTCCATGCATATACCAGATTTAGCGACTGCTTAGCAACAATTTGTATAACCTGTGACGACTGTCAGAATCTGAAGTATAAAATATAGTAATATATCAGAAAAGGTGATTTAATAGAATGCAGTATATACTGATGTACAGTAGAACTCATATTTTGGTTGTATGATGCATAATACATAGGTCATATAGTGCTTATAGCACTCATTGTACAATAGTCTAAGGGGAAGGAACCAGATCTTCCACAATACACATAGTGCATTATGAATTCCCAGCTAAGCTGTTCTGGGTGTATTGCTCAACACAGCCTGAGCCAATCAGAGGCAGGTCTGACTCACACCCCCTTCACACCCACTGCCGGCCGCGCTGAACTCCGTCTGCCGGGACAAGGTAAGTATATATATATTTTTTATTTTAACA
Source organism: Eleutherodactylus coqui (assembly GCF_035609145.1). NCBI lineage: Eukaryota > Metazoa > Chordata > Amphibia > Anura > Eleutherodactylidae > Eleutherodactylus > Eleutherodactylus coqui. The sequence goes on along the minus strand of NC_089837.1, from coordinate 361,968,025 downwards.
CATTTCTGGATGAATTGCAGGGAAGGGCTTCTATATTTAAGCCCTTCCCGACAATTCATCCTGCGATCGCCGGCAGCCCATTGCTTACAGTGGAACCTGCTGTATTGCCGGCTCCATTGAATTTAATGGGCAAACATCGTTCTTCTCTGCCACAGCTGTTACAGCTGTGGCAGAGAAGAATGATTTGTCTTCTATATGTTCTCAATGGGGTCGGCGCTGCCGCCGGCCCCATTGAGCGCATATAGAGAAGAGAACAGGAATCGCAGATCGCAGATAGGTGCGATCTGCGATTTCTGACTATGGCCTAAGAAGGACCGTTGGGGTTCTTGAAGCCTAAAATAACTCCTAACGCTCTCCCTATAGCAGCTCCGGCATCAACAGCACTGTCCCTGATCTCTGTCAGAATGCATCTGTGGCGAGCTGCGGGCAGGGCAGATTTTAATACTCGGGTGACACCTGATCTTGCCAGCCACTCACTGCAGGGGGGTGGCATAGGGCTGGAACATCACAGGAGGAAGTTGTAATGCCTTCCCTGTCTTTCTATTGTCCAGAAAAGTGCGCAAATTTCTCAGGGAAGAAAATGAAAGTGACTCGAACACCGTGTGGTGCTCGTCTCGAGTAACGAGCATCTCGATCACCCTAATACTCGAACGAGTATTAAGCTCGGACGAGTACGCTCGCTCATCTCTAGTCAGAACCATGTTATGGAGCTGTAGGCATTCTTTATGTCACTGCATGGTGCCTCCTGGAGAACACCTCTTTAATATGGCATTTGACGCTGCATGTGACATCCAGAGGCACATGAAGATTATTATGGCCCAGTAGTATTCTAGTGTTACCACCATAATGAAATGTAGAACACAGATCCAGAATACAAATGTACTCTACTGGCCTGTCTGTCTTTTGTAGATCAAGATAGCTACATTCAAAGAACCGTAGATCGGATGATCTGGGTGGATGAATAGTCAGTATTTTTTTCTTAAAACTATGTTCCTCCTGCAAGAACATAGCAGTCATATTCTCATCTCTCCAGGTGCCCTGCTGTGTTCCGCATCCCAATTTCAGTTCTTCCCTATGACAACATGTTTACAGGCTGCAACAACCTATCACAGGCGCTCCATCACTGATCTCTGTCATTGGCTGCAGCAGCCTGTGACATCCCTTAAACAGATTTGCCACCTGTAAATAAACAACAGGCACGAAGGACCGTGCAGCGGTGTGGGAGATAGTTTTGAGGGGAAAAAAATCTCGGAAAACCCCTTTAACATATAAATCAACATCCTTTACATATCAATACACACTGTTGCATTCTAATGTTAATTTTCTCTTCAGCATGCACCCTTCTTCCAGGACTGCATATAGGCACAGGCCTAATATGTCAATAGGCAAATCTGACCTTGTAAAAGATGGAAAGTGGGAAGGAAAACAGCTGTACAGAAAATAAGGTCTTATCTCTCCGTTTGAATGTTCCAGGCAGAATAGTTGAACTTCTAATGTCCAGCAGCAAACTCTACCTGAATTTAACAAGCACATTTGAGCTGATATAATTATTTTTCAGTTCATTTAAAGTAAATCTGTTATAATTATCTTTTCTACTGTTAATATAACATTTTATTATTATGCAGTTCCAAATCTGGCCCATAGGTGGCTCCATGTGTTACCATCTTTGCAGTCTTGACTTTTGTCTTCGGTTTCATTTTTTTCATATATTTGTTTTTCCAAGTGTCTTTTATTATACAGTGGAATCATTACTTATATATATGAAGTCCTGAACCCAGTAGAGTAGAATTGAAAAGATATTCATTTTTGACTATCTACATGACTATAGAGGTGTGATAACAGACTGGTCACTTTGCTCTTTATTTAATATGTAATACATGTAACCATAGCCTTGCTTCTAATAAACCTTGATTTATAATAAGATATCTAAATATTAAGTCCAAATATATTTGTGGAAGCAAAAAGGTATATAATCACAATTATACAAAGGTCACCAACCATTGTCATCTTCTAGCTTTTGACATGACATCATATCCAATCTCTGATGAATGCAAGTGTTAATGGGAAGAAATAAATACTGGCGAATAAACAATAGTTCCTTTCTGATTATTGCATGGAAAAGGTTACCATATATTAATACCGACATTCATTTCCTATAGGTTTTCAAATTTGTATTAACTAATTCGTTATTATTGTGAAAGATTAGGCATCATAAATTAGTCCCCCTCTACTAAGGTACAGATAACTATATACTGATGTAGCATGTATCATTGTGGTCGCTGACGCACTATGTTAATTGCATTGGTGCGCCATGAGAATTACGCTATTTGCATAGCATGGCTCTTGTCATTCTCATTTGAATGGGAGGCATGCTGCACTATCGCTGTAGCGTGTTATCATAATCCTAGTGATAAATGCTACATATGTATGTTATTACAAGAATCAACTTAACAAGTTATGGAGAAGAGTGCACTTCACATACCACATGCTTTTTTTATGATTATGCTAAGTATTTTCCTTTAATTACATAATCCAGAAGTATAAATAGAAATGTTCATTGTGCGTGTATGCCTCTACTTTTTATATATATATACTATTAATTTAAAATGTTGTTATTAACAACTACTTGCAATATATAAATTACCATATTAACAATTATTATTCTTAAACAGTAATTTTTTTATGTTAATTTCTTTCTTACCCAAGAAAAAAAAGTATTTGAGCTTTTTGTACGCTATAAAATCTATCTATCTATCCATCTTCTATCTATCTAAACATCCATCAACATATCTATCTATTTATCTATCTATCTATCTATCTCCTATCTATCTACATATCTATCTAAACATCCATCAACATATCTATCTATCTATCTATCTATCCCCTATCTATCTACATATCTATCTATCTACATATCTATCTAAACATCCATCAACATATCTATCTATTTATCTAGCTATCTCCTATTTATCTACATATCTATCTAAACATCCATCAACATATCTATCTATCTCCTATCTATCTACATATCTATCTATCTACATATCTATCTAAACATCCGTCAACATATCTATCTATCTATCTCATATTTATCTCTCTCTCTATCTATCTATCTATCTTATCTTATCTATCTATCTTCTATCATCTATCTATCTATCTTATCTATCTATCTCATATCTATCTCATCTATCTATCTCTCTATCTATCTTTTATCATCTATCTATCCCATATCTATCTATCTATCTATCTATCTATCTATCCCATATCTATCTATCTATCTATCTATCTATCTATCTATCTATCTATCTTCTATCATCTATCTATCTAATCTATCTATCTATCTATCTCATATCTATCTCATCTATCTATCTATCTATCTATCTATCTATTTATCTGTCTATCTATCTATCTATCTATCTATCTATCTCCTATCTATCTACATATCTATCTAAACATCCATCAACATATCTATCTATCTATCTATCTATCTCCTATCTATCTACATATCTATCTATCTACATATCTATCTAAACATCCATCAACATATCTATCTATTTATCTAGCTATCTCCTATTTATCTACATATCTATCTAAACATCCATCAACATATCTATCTATCTCCTATCTATCTACATATCTATCTATCTACATATCTATCTAAACATCCGTCAACATATCTATCTATCTATCTATCTATCTATCTCATATTTATCTCTCTCTCTATCTATCTATCTATCTTATATTATCTATCTATCTATCTTCTATCATCTATCTATCTATCTTATCTATCTATCTCATATCTATCTCATCTATCTATCTCTCTATCTATCTTTTATCATCTATCTATCCCATATCTATCTATCTATCTATCTATCTATCTATCTATCTATCTATCTATCTATCCCATATCTATCTATCTATCTATCTATCTTCTATCATCTATCTATCTATCTTATCTATCTATCTATCTATCTATCTATCTCATATCTATCTCATCTATCTCATCTATCTATCTCTCTATCTATCTTTTATCATCTATCTATCTATCCCATATCTATCTATCTATCTATCTCATCTATCTAGCTATCTATCTATCTCTATCTATCTCCTATCTATCTATCTCATATCTATCTATCTCATATCTATCTATCTATCTCATCTATCTCTCTATCTTTTATCATCTATCTATCTCATATCTATCTGTCTATCTCTCTCTCTCTTCTATCTATCTATCTATCTATCTATCTATCTATCTATCTCTCATATCTATCTATCTATCTATCTATCTATCTATCTATCTATCTCATATCTATCTATCTATCTATCTATCTACACAGAGAGAAAACAATATTTACAGCTTATCAGATGCAAAATCATTAATTGCCAATAGTAGTATCCAGTCTGACCTAGATTGCCTTAACAAACCACTCATCAAGTTTAACACAAGAAAACATGTAGTTGTAGTAAACACTCTTCTTTACATGTTGAAGCATGTTTACTGTACACAAACAGACAGCTTCGAATTAAGTTAAATTAACATCCAATGAAAATGCATAATAGTTCTCGGATGTGTACTACATGTCATTGTTTGACAAATTATGATGATATTTTAACTTGGTTCACAAGGGTGACTATTGCTGAGGGCGGTGTTATTTGCCTGCATCCTATATGAATACTTTATCGGAACTTGAATATGAAGCCTGTCTTAAAAATGAAATGTGTTTTGTTTATTCAGAAGGGGCAAATGTTACGAATATCATACTTATCATTTTTTATGGTTATTTGTATTGACATTTTTCTTTTCTTTTCACTACATTCTTTCAGTGTTTCAAGTTGGCATGTCAGAAACTGTGCTTGCAGAAATGAAACTATCCTCATTATGCAAATGTGGTACCCTACTGATAGGCATGTTCTGTTTTATAAATTACATCCCCTTGTCAGAAGTCAAATTGTATTTGAATAACTTCACGGAAATTGTCACCAAGATTTGAAATTGTGTGCCTCGGATGCCATTGTTGATCTAGTCAGTGAATAAAAAATGGACATGTTCATTTTTAAGTGTGTGCATGATTGTTTTGTCAGAAATGTTATTTAAATGAAGCCTAGATCCATAAATAATAGTTCATGTATATTTTTGTAAAATTTTGCATCACATAAATATATTAAAGTGTGTTATATTTCATAAAATATGCTAACAAGTACTAGTTGTTGTATATTTTACTACAAATAAGTTTATTTCCTTAAAAGAACTACTTACTAGATTCCTGTAGGGTAAAATACATATACATGGACTGATACAATTATTAAAATTAAAAGAATTTCAATGTAACCCGAATTCAGAATTATGAAAAGTACTTCTCTGAAAAGGCAACGATTAACATTTACATAGAGCATTTTCATAAATTTGCAAAAAAAAAAAAAACCTAAAACCAACATAAAAAAAAGTTAGTACCTTCTAGTAGTTTACTTTGTTTTCCTTCTGTGACATATTTTTTTTTAAGAGCGGAGTTGCTGGCCATGCTTCGAATGATTAAAGTGCTACGTGAAGATTCAGTCTTGTGATATTTTTTAGCTTTTTTATTCTTTCCTGATTTACTGTCAAGCTTACTCTTTTCTTTAACGCCTCCTTTTATTTTTGGCCGAATATTAGACTTAAAGCCAAATAATTTTAGGTGACATTGGCTTTGCTGTCTGCTAATATTTGTCTGCCTGGATTTAAAAAAAAAAAAATGCTCATGTGATACATTCATGGAATAACATTCCTTAGAAAACTAAGGGAAGTCCCAAGCATCACACTATGTTTGCTTTATTTTTAATAGAAATTCTAAAGTAAATTTATGGTACAGCTTTCTCAACAATTTAACTGAGTTTTAAACCCTTGACAGTAACAGATACAAATTACACCAGCCCAAAAATTGTTGGGGCTAATTTTAATATTAATGAATTCCTTGCAACCTCAGTTCAGCAGTTTCGATTAAGCTTTAATTAGTAGCCAGAGGGAAATCCAAAACAAAAATAAGGAGTTGAATTGCTAATTAAGCTGGTTTGATGAGGTAGAGTTTTAGTGAAGGACTGGTTGTTTCATGCTCTACTATTTGTGACATGATAAAAATACTAAAGATTTCCTTTTTACTAATTTCCAGTATTGTACTGTACAAGGTCTGGAAAAAGAGCACAGATGTAATTAATAATTAATACGCATCGTTGTGTTGTCAATTTGAGAATGTAAACCATGAAAGAACAATAATGTTACAGTTGAGCCCACAATACAGCTATTAAAAAATTATTTGGAATTGCTTTGCTTAAGTATTACGCATATTTTTTGCTGTCAGAAATGCAACATCACTACTAATATAAGGTACAATAACTAATGAATTAATGTGTATATTTACTTATGTGATCTTTATTAACTTGCTTTTTAGTGTTTTATCTGGGTCAGATTGGCATAATGTGCTTAATGGAGCTGTCACAGTATTTATTTAAAGATTTTATTGCAATTCTATTAAATATCTGCCTTTTCAAGTAATAATCAGAGTTCATTATAGAGCTACAAATATAAAAAATAATAATAATAAAACATATGTGTGAGTTTTTGATACGTAAAACATAAGTTAAGAGATTTTATATATTACAATGAATATATTTAGAGATAGAAAGATAGAAGGGATAACTATAGAGAATGATAGATAGATAGATAGATAGATATGAGATAGATAGATATTGGATAGATAGATAGATAGATAGATAGATAGATAGGTAGATAGATAGATAGATATGAGATAGATAGATATTGGATAGATAGATAGATAGATAGATATGAGATAGATAGAATGATAGATAGATAGATAGATAGATAGATAGATAGATAGATAGATAGATAGATAGATAGATAGATAGATAGAGGATAGGTACATAGATATAGCCAGGCAAAAGGTGGATAGATTGGTAAATAAACATAAAATAGAAGATAGAACAATAGGTAAATAGGATATGAGACATATAAATAATGGAAGATAGATAGATAGATAGATAGATAGATAGATAGATAGATAGATAGATAGATAGATAGATAGACACAGGATAGGTACATAGACATAGCCAGGCAAAAGGTGGATAGATTAGTAAATAAACATAAAATAGAAGATAGAACAATAGGTAAATAGGATATGAGACATATAAATAATGGAAGATAGATAGATAGATAGATAGATAGATAGATAGATAGATAGATATGAGTTATACATAGGAGAGGTACATAGACATAACCACACATTAAATAGATAAACTTAATGTGTGGCTATGTATATCAAAAAACAATATATACTTAAAATAAGTTTTAAATAGATATGCAGATAAGGAGATAGATAGAGAGATAGACAGATTCTTGTATCATTAATCTTTCGACAAACAAGGCTTGTTCTACATAGTTTGGATCACATCCGTCTCTATAGATTTGATATTTTATGGAATTTTTTTTAAACTGTAAATTAACTGATGCATACCATTACTTGAATACAAGAACTGTTTGTGAACTGCTATTCCCCGAAGATTGCTAATTATAATTAAGAAGGTTTTCTCATCATTGCACTATAACCAACTGGTACAGGCTGCTATAGAAGAGAAAACGGCTGGATAGCTTAAGTATAGTGAGGAATATAATTTGATTTTTCTATACTCAGATGCTTTTTGTAATTTGTAATTCATCTTTTTGCTTAAGGTTCTAAAGCCTGCAAACCCAATAACTAAGGGATAACAGCAGGCAGAAAATAAATGATATTGTTTCTGGGGGTATTAAATATAAGCCAAGCTATCAGAGCCACATAGCTCCTGCGAATAGTAATCAGGTACTTTGACTTAACAGTGTTTTGTTTTATAATAAGAGTGGTTGCCATATGTTGAAACCCCTATCTGCCTGTGTCTTAGGGGTTTCATACCTCTGTAACAAATCCAAAAAACTCATTTCATAATTCTCTAAATCTACCCATTGTAATGTAGCTCCACTAGTGTAAATCCACAGCAAACTTTTCTTATGAATGCTGCTGGAAGATTACATATGATATGATTGAAAGAAATGGGAAGCAGTGAATTAGGATTCAGTAGATAGAGCAAAGTAACTTTAGGAAAGTCTTTCAGTGCATAGTTTACTATTGTATTTTACTCAGCATGGAATTGATTAAAAGCATATGTAAGACTTTCTTAAAGAATGCTTTGCTGAAACAGCCACATTGTTTAATATGTTTACATCCTCAAACGCGTCGGTATTGGGATGCCAACTGAGCTGTGGCTTGATTAGCAAACAGAGAGCTCACTCCTTGATCCAGCAATCTGAATAAACAAATATATTGAAAATAATATTTTCCTTGTAATTCATGCAAGCCTTGCCAGGAACATGATTACATTAAAGTCTACAATGTACACACCAGAAAAGCTCCTACAAGCACATGTGGTATACAGTGTGTTTTAATAGGATTGAAATAGAATACGCATTAAAGACAATGTATATTATTTTAACATCTACATCACTTATTCCCTTCAACAATTAAACAGATAAACTCCATTATGAATTGGAACAAAACGCAGAAAGAATAAAGCCTTATACAACTGGGATTTGCAGGGTTTTCCATGAATAAAAAATGCATAAAACAAAAGCCCAAAATGCAAAATAAAAAAACTTCTCGATATACTTACCTATAAAATTCGACATAGTTCTATCACTGCCATTGCTTCGGCCCCCTATCAAATTTTTGTAAATTCCTACACAATGATGTGTTGTCCTTAGGGATGTCACATGAGTAGATCAGCCCATCATGGCCTGCTTTAGTGATGTCTCTATTGTTGAAACATTACTGTAGTGGCCTGTAATTGGTCAGCCCATTCACATCCCATGTCATCATGCATAAGTGTAATATCATAAATAATGGGAGATCACAGGTTCACGTTTAAAAAAAAACATATGCACTGAACGTATTCGGCCCCCTATCAAATTTTTGTAAACTCCTACACAATGATGTGTTGTCCTTAGGGATATCACATGAGTAGATCAGCCCATCATGGCCTGCTTTAGTGATGTCTCTATTGTTGAAACATTACTGTAGTGGCCTGTGATTGGTCAGCCCATTCACATCCCATGTCGTCATGCATAAGTGTAATCTCATAAATAATGGGAGATCACAGGTTCACGTTTACAAAAAAAAACATATGCACTGAACGTATTCGGCCCCCTATCAAATTTTTGTAAATTCCTACACAATGATGTGTTGTCCTTAGGGATGTCACATGAGTAGATCAGCCCATCATGGCCTGCTTTAGTGATGTCTCTATTGTTGAAGCATTACTGTAGTGGCCTGTAATTGGTCAGCCCATTCACATCCCATGTCATCATGCATAAGTGTAAACTCATAAGTAATGGCAGATCATAGACTCACGTTTAAAAAAACAAAACATATGCATTGAACGTACACTGCTTTTTACTGAATGACTGTGATGGATGGCTCTGACAAATGCAAATCATCAGCCTTCCATTGACCAAAGGTTCAAATGTTAAAACATACTTTTAATTTATACTTTTATTTACTAATTTATTGATTTTGTATCCTGAAAAATTGGTGTCCCTAATAGTGTTTAGTGAATGAAACCATAAGAACCCGGTTTTGGGTCAAACTTTGCTAAAAGTTTGGTTTGGGCGAAACCAAACTAAGGTTTTAGCAAAGTTCTACCTAAAACAGGGTTCTATTGGATAAGTTTGCTTAACACTAGCCTTGAGCACTGGTGTATAACACTCTGGATCCACTCATGTCCCAAGAGTGTTATATAGGGCTTTTATATCTCTTAGACAGTGTTACACACCAGTTTTGGGGGTTTTGATGAATTTCTGGTTTGCTTCAAAGTAACTCGGACTGAAGTGAACGTTTTTGTTTTCCAAAATTTCGTCAGACTGGTCGAACTGATCCTTTCAAATGTTTGCTTATCACTAGTTCAAGCTAAGTTAAGCATGTCTGTACATAGATAAGGCCAGTCTTCCACAGGCATTTGTTAAAACACCATATTTTTAAATGCAGCGTTTTATAGCATTTAGCAATGGGTGATGTGATAAAAAGCGCTAAAACATACTAAAGTAGAACAGATAGCGTTCGAATAATGTGGCTATAGAAATGTCGCACTAAACACTCATCTGAGAAGCTCCATTGGAATCAATGGAGGCTCAGTACAGGGTTTTTAAAACGCTGTAAAAAACGCCTGTATGAGAGTGGCTTAACAGTTCTTTTGGGTGTATATGTGTGACGATGGAACATGCCTCACTGAAATATGTGCCACAAACTGGGCATCCCTGGGGCATAGAACCTATAAATGAAATGCATTGTCTTCTGGCATAGTACATGACTGGTACTTAGTGCACAGTTTAATGAGTTCATGTTACCAAAGTAGCAATCACAATATAAAAAACTATACTCTATGTAGAATTAGCATTATCAAATGCAATAGTTTTCAATGCATTATCCACTGAATCCGAGATGATAATACAGATCTTTTTTCCATGTAGGATTATGATCTTACTTATATATTATTTCAGTTCCCAGAACTTTAGCAGATTTCCTTCTAATGACATAAGACGGCTATCAATGTGATGTAGTGACTCTTGAAAAAGGCAAGGAAAAACTAACAAGGAACATGGGAGAGTGAGAACTAATGTGAGCATTCTTTATCAGATAATTGTGTCTAATGAGCTCTAACAAGAGGACCAAGCCTAACCACAAACTAACTAAGGGCCCTGCTTTTTATCATCTGTCACATTCTATTTTACTATATTACTGATGATGAACTTTCAATAAAAATGGTATTCAGAGATAATTAGGGTATGGCCCTGTAGTGTCAGGAATAATACAGGGCAAGTGTGGGTTCACAGTGGTATCCATCGGAGCGTGAAAAGGTCTGTTCCCAGTCCAGCTTGAAAAGTCATCCAGTTTACAGAGGATACAATGTGGCAGTGAAAATACCGCACATTTACCCCGCTGAGATAGAAAAAGAGACAACTTAAATAAATTATATCTGCCCACATGGATATTTTTAATCCTTCATGCTTGATCATTTGCAATATATCAGATAATGTGATTCAGAAAAAAGTGTCAATAATTGTCCGTGTTTTGTCTCTCATTAATTATCGCCTTAGTGTGAATACAAACTCGTTATCCTCACTTTTTATAAGCAAAATATTGTTGTTAATTTCAGGCCCTACCTAAGAATTCTTATGTCTTATTTAACAGAAGCACACATTTATTATTTCCAAATATTATTAGTCACAACTTAGGAACAAAACAATTGCTCTGAAACAGTCAAGAATAATTGCGTCACTCCATCACGCCGCTGTATTAAATGGAATACTTCAAATATATATATATATATATATATATATATATATATATAGTATGCTGATATTTTTAAAGGCACGTTATGTAATTATAGTGATTTCCGAAAATAAGGTTATTTTTAACCTTATTTCTAATTACTAGAAATGTTCCTGTTTGCCAGAGAAGCAATACAGAATGGAAGAGCGTCAGACAGTTTCCTTACCATCAGTTATCTGCATTAGTAATTAACCTGCTGTATTTTCAGATCAATCCTAACTATTGATTCTTAAAATATTATTTTGTTTATAAAAATGTTATTTCTACAATTCCCTTCTATATTCTCAAGAACTGATCTGGCAAGCGCCAAACCAACAGCTATGGCGCTCTACTCTACATTCCGTCATGGCACTGTACACTATTAATGTAGCATGCTGTTCATGCGCATAATATTAGACCGCTCTTACACATCTGTTTTCTACTGCTGCGTTTTTAATGCCTTGGTTATCGCGGTATAACACTCTTATTGATTTCAATGGGGCCTCGTAGACATGCGCTCGATGGCGGTGCTGGAAGGCGCTTTCCAGTACCGCGATTTTCGAGCACTGTTAGCTCTATTTTTCCACGTTTAGTGCACCTCATCGCTCATCACTGGGACTGATGTAAGTAATAACAATTTCATCACTGATGAATATATGCGCTATGTATATAAATTAGTTAGAAAATGCCATAAAGTTTACACTTTTTCTTCATGTTGCTTGCAATCATGCTGATGTCCTATTTTTTAATGAAATGCAATTTCAAAATATGTAAAAAATACTTTCATGTATTTAAGTAGTCATTATATTATAATATGTATGAACATATGTAAGACATCTTGATTCTTCGCCAAAAGATAAAATAAGAGGCTTAGCTAGTCAATGGTGGCTGAGTAGGTATTTGCCTAAAAGGGTGGCAACTAGGTAAAAGACTATCAAAGTATGGGGATCCCTGCCATCAGCAGAACATAGGGGCAGCAGGGCTTGGCGCAGCAATGTCTATATGAACAAGGCTGTGCCTAGCATTGTAGCTCAGCTCTGCTCAGGCTTGTTAATTCGAATCGGCTGATCTGCAGTACCAATTAGCAGTTGTCTAACATTTGCAACTCCATGGACCCTGAAAAAACAAATTGATCCAAAGTTTTGACTACGACTACAGTTTGACTTACATCCTTTGAAGAAAAGTACATATGACTATTAGACATGCTTATAATAGAATAGAAAAAGATAAGACACATGTACAGATCCAAGCACCCAAAGACCGAACAGAGAGGTACATTGCTATAGTAAGAGTATTTAGTAATTGTGCCTCATTGTCTGAGTTTTTTTTTTTAATAAAGACTGAACCCCTATGTGAGTAGTGGACCTCCCAATTCTTCTCCATGTTGTTCAATGCAGCACCACATTCATGTGCTGGTATACGCAAGAAGGACTGTCCTTCTTTCACTGCACTGAAAGACTTGCATTTATATTTTTAAGAGTATTTGTTGTACATTCTTGGGGGTCATGTAAAAAATTTTTTGGTTGATTACCCTTAAATGCTGATTTATGCACCAAAAGACCTCATTAATCAATTTTAGCACACTTCTGCCAGTCCTTCGGAGGTCAAATTCCACATGGAACTTGCTGCTTTGGGTCTCTAACTTTTCTAACATTTACGGTATTATAACAGGTGATCCCACGAGTGATGTTGTTGATTATATCTAAACATTTAGCAGTTTAAATATCAGTGTCTACTCTGATACATTTAATTCCCAGTAAATTATTTAAGCTCCTAAACTGTAATAACTTCCTGTCAGAACTCTTTTTAGCCATTATACTTTATGCATGGCAAGAGCTTTCAGCTCTCGGCTGTAAATGAATTTAGCAAGTTTCCTTCCAGCTTCTTACGTGGGATCTAAAAATGCACATTGTATAAATATACACACATGAAGTAGACATTAAGAAACTCATTAATCATGTGTGACAATTCCTCATTCTTGTATTTATGTTTTGCTAGCATTATATTTTTAACAGTGTCAAGAAACTGACAGCTGGAGGTTAAACATTAGTTCATAACCTATACTATAAGCTGTTTGCATTCCTCAACCATTTACATAGCCGGCACTATAGTTACTATAGTTGAGTTTGCATTTGAAATCCGGTGTCCAATTTACAGAGAATGCAAACAAAGAGCTTTATAGAGGCAGATATGCAATATTTTAGTGGAGGATATAATCTGCTCAGAATCCAAATCCACAGCTTTCTTTGTCTGATTGTGTGCTACATGTTTACTTAACCTAGTAATTCTTATGAAAGAAGACTTGATCTTCGATGGACAGACACAGTCAACATTGACCAGCTATCCTTCATCAGGGCTAATAAACAGGTCGTGCATATTGTTAAATTAAAAAATAAAGTTGTTAAAAAGGCAGCGTTCTACTTATGCAGATTTAATCTCACAGCTTTAGAAATGGCGACCTGGAATATGATTCTGTTGAAAAGACTAACAAAATTCTCTTCACTGTTTAGATTCACGCTCTTGTCTATAGTAATAAATGACAGCATGGAGTACAATATTGCAGTGCTTGCTGCTCATGGAGTAATACTGTTCAACTACATCTGGATTCAAACCATGCTCAGTGTCTGTGATCAGTGGGACTATTTGAAACAGACATATGCAACTGTAAGGGCTCAGTCAGACGAACAAATTTTTCATGCATGTAAGAGGTGTGGTTTCAAAATGGATCTATTAGAACCAACGCTTTCCAATTATAGTGGTCACATGTCCATTTTTTAGAAAAGGAAAAAATGTGCATTTACAAAAGATAGGACATAGCAAATGGATTCGGTCACGCAATTTTTTTCTATACGTGATGTATGATTTTTTTCTATAATGTGTGAAAAATTTGCTCGTCTGACTGAGCACTAAGGCCTTTGATGCATTTGAATGCCATTGACAACAATTTTAAAAAGATATATCATGCAGTGCTGGCTACTTCCACAAAACCTGGAACCAAGGCCACATAACTCTTATACATAAGAGCAAAGACAAGTACGACCCAGCCAACTACCAATGGATATGTGTTAGCAGCAACCTGGGGAAACTGTTCAATAACATCTTGAACAAGAGGATCATCAGCTTCTTCACCCAGCACAACGTCCTTAGCAAGGGCCAAGCAGGGTTTATGCCAAACCTCTACACTCTACACAGCCTCAACAAGAGCCATGTCCACAGCACAAGGCAAGGAAAGAGTTATGCTTGCTTTGTGGACTTTGTAAAGGCTTTTGATTCTGTATGACATTCAGGCCTGTTCTTGAAACTGCTAGGGAGTGGAATAGGAGAGAAAATGTATGATGCTATCAAGAGCTCTTACCCCGCTTCCCTGAAAATAAGACATACCCTGAAAATAAGATATAGCGTGATTTTCCAGAATTTTCGAGGATGCAAAATGATTTTTCAGGCTTTTTGAGGATGCCTGAAATATAAGCCCTACTTCAAAATTAAGCCCTGCTAACAGTTAATTTAAAAAGTCAATTTAAATAGCGTCCAGTCAGCTATACATGTAAAAAAGTTAAACCTTTTTGAACAAAAATTAATATAAGACACATTACTGAGAAGATGTGCAGCATGAAGGTGAACAGGAGGAGAATATCTTATTTTCAGTAGAGTCGACGAGTCAGAGAGGGCTGCAAAGCCCAATGCTTTTCAACATTTACAGCAATGAGCTGGCCACAGCTGTGGAGATCTCTTATGCACCAGGTTTCAACCTCTACAACACTAAGGTGAAGTTCCTGTTGTATGCAGATGACTTCCTGCTACTATCAGCAACAAATCAGCCATAGAGACTCTAAAAGACAAGGCATGCAGAATAGAGATGAGCGAACGTGTCCGTTACGGACACATCCGCACCCGGACACCGGCTTTAGCGAACACTGCAGTGTTCGCGCGTAAGTGTCCGGGTGCCGCCGGGGGGCGGGGAGATGCGCGGCGGCGCGGGCGGCAGTAGCGGGGAACAGGGGGGAGCCCTCTCTTCCTCTCCCCCCCACTCCCCGCCGCACCCCCCCGCGCTGCCACGGCGGCCCCCGAACTTTTTCGCCCGAACACCGAGGTGTTCGCAAAGTTCGGTGTTCGGGCGAAAAAGGGGCGGGGCCGAACGTGTTCGCTCATCTCTAATGCAGAACCTATGCTATCAGAAGATGACTCTACTACCTCAAACCACCAGCGATGGTCTGGCTGAAGATCGTTGATAGCATCATTAACCCAACCCTCTTGTATATCAGTGAAGTATGGACTTCACCTTCATGGAGGAGAAAGAGAAACTCCACATTCTGCTGAATGAAGAGGAAAATACAGCAACCATAGAAACACAATATGCCAGTGGCTGTCATAGACTGAGAGGAGCGTGATATGCCACGAACTCCTATATCCCCCACCTTGGAAATACCCCTGCCCCAGAAATTTCCAGCCCAGATCTACCACCACTCTCCACCTTTTTCTATTTTCTAATCGCTTTGGAAATACTGATCTCTTTTTAGTCCTGCCAAGAATGGTTCTTTGAATCGTGTACTGTACTTATGTTTTATTCTATTTCTATATAGTTGTTTTGAAAATCGTAGTTGTCTGCACTTTTCAATATAGTTGGAGCTTTAGTATCCCATCCAAAAGGACACCATTTTGGTATACCTATGCTTTTGGGGAAGGTTGGATTATGTGTTATAGGAACACATAAGCCAATCTTCACCAATTTTGATGCAGGAACATTCTATAGATTTACAAAAGTATTGTTGCTATTTTGTTTCAAGAATCATCAAACTCTTTCTGGAATCCATGAAAAGGACACCCTTTTGGTATGCCCATGTTCATAAGGTTTATGGACATACATCAGGAGATTTTTTCCCACTTTATACAGCCACAATGTGCCACAAACGTTGTGAATCGCGTTTGCTAAGTGAATGTCTTAATGAGCTCCAGCAGTACAAGAAAGTTTTCTGTTACAAACATATAGTTTTGGCTGTTACTTACTGTATTGCCCCATTCATCTTTTGCAAAGGACACAGTAGACGTACCTCCGGGGATTAAAATATTTGTATGATTATGACCCACCTGCATAGGATAGAATGTGTGTTTACCCGAACATGTTTGTTAAAGAATATCTGCCACTTTTCTGGGATATTGCACCTTACTGCATTCTCATATATAACAGTCTTTTCGAATCAAAAGACCTCTACAATATCCCTTATCCATGCCTTGAACATGACTAAAATGATTTTTGATATCTTACAATGCGTCCTTTACTGTTCTTCCTGGGAGTATATTAGAGAAGAAGCTGAATAGTCAAGTGCTGTTTACATATACAACTGCTGGTGGAATGGATATGACTCCATGTTCTATCTTATGCGTAACCATTTTGTAGGCCTGTAGTCATCTTCTGTCACAAAAAAAAAATCAGTTTTTCTCCTCCAAAAAAATGGAACAGAGAAACAAAAACCCTGAACTGAGCACTAGAGATGAGCGAACGTGCTCGTTTAGAGCAATTACTCGATTGAGCATCGCTTTTTTCGAGTAACTGCCTAATCGGGCGAAAAGATTTGGGGGGCGCTGGGGGTACTCGGGGGGTTGCGGTGGGGAGTGGGGGGGGGGGGAAGAGAGAGAGCTTCCCCCTGTTCCCCCTGCTACCGCCCGCTCCACCTCGCCGCCACCCGGCGCTCCCTGAATCTTTTTGCCCGAGTAGGCAGTTACTCGAAAAAAGCGATGCTCGATCGAGTAATTGTCTTAAACGAGCACGTTCGCTCATCTCTACTGAGCACTAATGCAGGTGTTAAAGCAGCCTAAATGACCTGAATAAGCATTACAAAACATAACCTGCTTATAGCAGAGCAATCCTTCTTTCAACAATGACACTACCATACATAAAATGGAAACAATATTTATGTATTTATTTATTCTTTTTTATTTGAGAATGTTACTGTTTCGTTCATGTGGGCAAACAAGCACCGGGCCCACACGAGCGTGCCCAAACAGGGGTTGGGACCACAAACAAGGGAACCTGAGATGACACACACTTGCCTTGCATACCTGTACACATAAGCAGATGATAAGCTATTAAATAGAGGTATTGGTTTGTTCATTGGCCAATGAATTTAAGCTGCAAAGCCACGACAAGGCTCTTCGTGTCCAGCGGTTCCAACACTAGCCAGACACATCTACTAGAGGGCCCTAAGGGACACCCTAGCCCAGAAATAGCAAACAAACTCAGCAGAAAAAAACTGAAACAAAACTTACAGAAAATAAACGTACAAACGGACAGGAACCAAGAACACACCAAACACACTACAAACTGCAACAGACAAGTATACATGATCCAGCAGAACCAGACACAGTTCACACAGCAAGCAACAACAGCACAGATAACAGGACACAAGTCACACCACAAGATACAACACAGAAATGACAGGACTGCTCACCCTGGACACCAAAGAGACACTAACAGGAGCTGGGTATGAGTGAGTAAAGACACAGTGGATTGGCTAGCAGGAGATCACCACACCTAGCCAGCTCAATATCATTCCACACCTGTGGGCTTGTGCTACTAGAAGCCATAGTACTACAGGTCCCAGCCAGCACAACCTAACAGTACCTCCCCTTTTAAAAAGGGGCTTCTGGACCTTTTAATCATAAAAAATCCTCCAAAAGACACCACGCAGTACAGGACACACCCAATGGCCTGGTACTGCCGCAAATATGTCACAACCGGGATAGGTGTAGCGCAGGACTTATCCAAAGGGCCTGGCGCAAACACCCACCATATCCTGACCAGGAGGAAGAAAAAATATGTGTGTGTTTTCACTGTATTTATTTTATTCTTATTTCAGGATTTATGGATATTAAGTGGTTATTTAATAAGCCTTGAGTGAATCACTAAGGCTTTTGTTTCAGAAGATAGCTACTGTGACCCTTAGACTGTCTGTTGGGTCAAACTGACATGTTCACATATGTTCCCAAACATTCTGTGTAAACAACTTATTGTTTAGATTTACTGTTCCAAGAAGTTAATCATGTATGGTCAACTCTGCGCCTGCGTGCCTTGGATTGGCATTTTAGATGTTAAATCCCTTATCTAGTATATTTACATTTTGTTTATAATTCTTTGACCAATCATAACCCATAAATTATAATAGATTTGAATTATTGTAATTGAACATGTGACCCTATAAAACCTGTCAATTGTCACTGAATAAACAGATTACTTTGGATCACACATCCCATGCTGTTTGATTTATTATTAGTCTCTTCAGCTCAGCTTAACTATAAAATTGGACCCCAGTTGCATCTCGTATAGCAAATATCGGTTTGCACTAACACAGCAAGCCTTTGGTTCTGGCATTCATGTGGATGTTACCTTGGCAAGTAAAACCTGCCCAAACATTGTTGCTGATCAAGTACAGCCCTTCATGGCAATGATATTCCCTAATGACAAGGGCCTCATTCCGCAGGAAAATGCACACTGCTACATTGATCATGAATGGTTTGAGGAGCATGACAAAGAGTATTGACTTGGCCTCCAAATTCCCCAGATCTCGACCCCAACAAGCATCAAAGTTGCTTCAAAGTTTCTTGAAGCCATGAACACTACTAAAAACAGCTAATGAGTTTACAATTCCACAAATGTACAGCTCTTATAGTAAAGAAGCCAATGTTGTCTATAGAGAATAAACCAGCTTTTTTCCCCTTGTCTTTTACAGAAATTTTACATGGAACATCTTTTTGTTATATATTTCATGCGCACATTAGTTATCTCTGTTTAAGATTATATTTAATTATTTTAATTGTTACTTATAGAGATGAGCGAGCACCAAAATGCTCGGGGGGCTCGTTACTCGAGACGAAATTTTCGCGATGCTCGAGGGTTCGTTTCGAGTAACGAACCCCATTGAAGTCAATGGGCGACCCGAGCATTTTTGTATATCGCCAATGCTCGCTAAGGTTTTCATTTGTGAAAATCTGGGCAATTCAAGAAAGTGATGGGAACGACACAGAAACGGATAGGGCAGGCGAGGGGCTACATGTTGGGCTGCATTTCAGGTTCCCAGGTCCCACTATTAAGCCACAATAGTGGCAAGAGTGCCCCCCCTCCCAACAATTTTTACTTCTGAAAAACCCTCATTAGCAAGGCATACCTTAGCTAAGCACCACACTACCTCCAACAAAGCACAATCACTGCCTGCATGACACTCCGCTGCCACTTCTCCTGGGTTACATGCTGCCCAACCCCCCTGCATGACCCAGTGTCCACAGCGCACACCAAACTGCCCCGCGCAGCCTTCAGTTGCCCTCATGCCACACGCTGGCCTCATAGCCACACCACCCTCATGTCTATTTATAAGTGCGTCTGCCATGAGGAGGAACCGCAGGCACACACTGCAGAGGGTTGGCACGGCCAGGCAGCGACCCTCTTTAAAAGGGGCGGGGCGATAGCCCATAATGCTGTACAGAAGCAATGAGAAATCCAATCCTGTGCCACCTCCATCAGGAGCTGCAAACGTGGGCATAGCAATGGGGAACTCATGTGCCACACACTATTCATTCTGTCAAGGTGTCTGCATGCCCCAGTCAGACCGGGGTTTTTTATAAATAGTCACAGGCAGGTACAACTCCGCAATGGGAATTCCTTGTGCACCCACAGCATGGGTGGCTCCCTGGAACCCACTGACTGTACATAAATGTATCCCATTGCAGTGCCCATCACAGCTGAGGTAACGTTCGATTAAATGCAGGTGGGCTTCGGCCCACAATGCATGCCCCAGTCTGACCGGGGCTTTTAATACATAGACACTGGCAGGTACAAATCCCTAATGTGTAATCCCTGTGGACACACAGCATGGGTGGCTCCCTGGAACCCACCGGCGGTACATAAAGATATCCCATTGCATTGCCCATCACAGCTGAGGTAACATCAGGTTTAATGCAGGTGGGCTTCGGCCCACACTGCATACCCCAGTCAGACTGGGGTTCTTTAGAAGTGGACACATGGAGTTACAACTCCGTGTGGACCGACAGCATGGGTGGGTCCCAGGAAGCCACTGGCGGAACATAAATATATCCCATTGCATTGCCCATCACAGGTGAGGTAACATCCGATTAAATGCAGGTGGTCTTCGGCCCACACTGCATGCCCCAGTCTGACTGGGGTTTTTAATACATAGACACTGGCAGGTATAAATCCCTAATGTGAAGTCCCTGTGGACCCACAGCATGGGTGGCTCCCTGGAACCCACCGGCGGTACATAAATATATCCCATTGCAGTGCCCATCACAGCTGAGGTAACGTCAGGTTTAATGCAGGTGGGCTTCGGACCACACTGCATTCCCCAGTCAGACTGGGGTTCTTTAGAAGTGCACACATGCAGTTACAACTCCGTGTGGACCGACAGCATGGGTGGCTCCCTGGAACCCACCGGCGGTACATAAATATATCCCATTGCAGTGCCCAGCACAGCTGAGGTAACATCAGCTTTAATGCAGGTGGGCTAAAAATTACTAGGATTACAATATAGGCGAGGGCCCAAAAAAATTGGTGTACCAACAGTACAAATGTACTTCAGAAAAATTGCCCATGCCCAACCAAGAGGGCAGGTGAAACCCATTAATCGCTTTGGTTAATGTGGCTTAATTTGTAACTAGGCATGGAGGCAGCCCAGTTAAAATAAAAATTGATTCAGGTGCAAGTTTCAACGCTTTATTGAATTGAGAATTGAAACGTATAAACATTGTTTACAAAAGTTATATGACTGAGCCTTGTGGGCCTAAGAAAAATTGCACGTTCGGCGTGATTACGTGAGGTTTCAGGAGGAGGAGCAGGAGGAGGAGGATGAATATAATACACAGATTGATGAAGCTAAAAGGTCCCCGTTTTTTATGGTGATAGAGAACGATACTTCCATCCGCGGGTGCAGCCTACGTATTGCTTGGGTATCGCTGCTGTCCGCTGGTGGAGAAGAGAACTCTGGGGAAATCCAGGCTTTGTTCACCTTTATGATTGTAAGCCTGTCGGCACTGTCGGTTGACAGGCGGGTACGCTTATCCGTGATGATTCCCCCAGCCGCACTAAACACCCTCTCTGACAAGACGCTAGCCGCAGGACAAGCAAGCACCTCCAGGGCATACAGCGCGAGTTCAGGCCACGTGTCCAGCTTCGACACCCAGTAGTTGAAGGGGGCAGAGGCGTCACGGAGGACGGTCGTGTGATCGGCTATGTACTCCCTCACCATCCTTTTACAGTGCTCCCGCCGACTCAGCCTTGACTGGGGAGTGGTGACACAGTCTTGCTGGGGAGCCATAAAGCTGCAAAGGCCTTGGACAGTGTTCCCCTGCCTGTGCTGTACATGCTGCCTGATCTCCGCGCCTCCCCTGCTACCTGGCCCTCGGAACTGCGCCTACTCCCACTAGCGCTGTCGGATGGGAATTTTACCATCAGTTTGTCCGCCAGGGTCCTGTGGTATAGCATCACTCTCGAACCCCTTTCCTCTTTGTGTATGAGAGTGGAAAGGTTCTCCTTATACCGTGGGTCGAGCAATGTGTACACCCAGTAATGCGTAGTGACCAGAATGCGTGTAACGCGAGGGTCACGAGAAAGGCATCCTAACATGAAGTCAGCCATGTGTGCCAGGGTACCTGTACGCAACACATGGCTGTCCTCACTCGGAAGATCACTTTCAGGATCCTCCTCCTCCTCCTCTTCCTCAGGCCATACACGCTGAAAGGATGACAGGCAAGCAGCATGGGTACCCTCAGCAGTGGGCCAAGCTGTCTCTTCCCCCTCCACCTCATGCTCCTCCCCCTCCTCCTCAACGCGCTGAGATATAGATATGAGGGTGCTCTGACTATCCAGCGACATACTGTCTTCCCCCGCCTCCGTTTCCGAGCGCAAAGCGTCTGCCTTTATGCTTTGCAGGGAACTCCTCAAGTGGCATAGCAGAGGAATGGTGACGCTAATGATTGCAGCATCGCCGCTCACCATCTGGGTAGACTCCTCAAAGTTTCCAAGGACCTGGCAGATGTCTGCCAACCAGGCCCACTCTTCTGTAAAGAATTGAGGAGGATGACTCCCACTACGCCGCCCATGTTGGAGTTGGTTTTCCACTATAGCTCTACGCTGCTCATAGAGCCTGGCCAACATGTAGAGCGTAGAGTTCCACCATGTGGGCACGTCGCACAGCAGTCGGTGCACTGGCAGATTAAACCGATGTTGCAGGGTCCGCAGGGTGGCAGCGTCCGTCTTGGACTTGCGGAAATGTGCGCTGAGCCGACGCACCTTTCCGAGCAGGTCTGACAAGCATGGGTAGCTTTTCAGAAAGCGCTGAACCACCAAATTAAAGACGTGGGCCAGGCATGGCACGTGCGTGAGGCTGCCAAGCTGCAGAGCCGCCACCAGGTTACGGCCGTTGTCACACACGACCATGCCCGGTTGGAGGCTCAGCAGCGCAAGCCAGCGGTCGGTCTGCTCTGTCAGACCCTGCAGCAGTTCGTGGGCCATGTGGCTCTTCTCTCCTAAGCTGAGTAGTTTCAGCACGGTCTGCTGACGCTTGGCCACCGCTGTGCTGCCACGCCGCGCGACAGCGACTGCTGGTGACGTGCTGCTGCTGACACATCTTGATTGCGAGACAGAGGTTGCGTAGGAGGAGGAGGGTGGTTTAGTGGAGGAAGCATACACCGCCGCAGATACCAGCACCGAGCTGGGGCCCGCAATTCTGAGGGTGGGTAGGATGTGAGCGGTCCCAGGCTCTGACTCGGTCCCAGCCTCCACTAAATTCACCCAATGTGCCGTCAGGGAGATATAGTGGCCCTGCCCGCCTGTGCTTGTCCACGTGTCCGTTGTTAAGTGGACCTTGGCAGTAACCGCGTTGGTGAGGGCACGTACAATGTTGCGGGAGACGTGGTCGTGCAAGGCTGGGATGGCACATCGGGAAAAGTAGTGGCGACTGGGAACCGAGTAGCGCGGGGCTGCCGCCGCCATCATGTTTTTGAAAGCCTATACGGCAGCATCTCCAGGCTGATCAATTTGGCTTGAGCGTGCGGGTGCGTGGCTGCGTACTTACGCTTGCGCTCAAACACTTGCGCTAGCGACGGCTGGACGGTGCGCTGAGAGACATTGCTGGATGGGGCCGAGGACAGCGGAGGTGAGGGTGTGGGTGCAGGCTGGGAGACGGTAGTGCCTGTGTCCTGAGAGGGGGGTTGGATCTCAGTGGCAGGTTGGGGCACAGGGGGAGAGGCAGTGGTGCAAACCGGAGGCGGTGAATGGCCTTCGTCCCACCTTGTGGGGTGCTTGGCCATGATCTGTCTGCGCATGCTGCTGGTGGTGAGGCTGGTGGTGGTGGCTCCACGGCTGATCTTGGCGCGACAAACCTTGCACACCACAGTTCGTCGGTCGTCTGCACTCTCAGTGAAAAACTGCCACATCTTTGAGCACCTCGGCCTCTGCAGGGTGGCATGGCGCGAGGGGGCGCTTTGGGAAACAGTTGGTGGATTATTTGGTCTGGCCCTGCCTCTACCCCTGGCCACCGCACTGCCTCTTCCAACCTGCCCTGCTGCTGCACTTGCCTCCCCCTCTGAAGACCTGTCCTCAGTAGGATTAGCAAACCAGGTGGGGTCAGTCACCTTATCGTCCTACTGCTCTTCCTCCGAATCCTCTGTGCGCTCCTCCCTCGGACTTACTGCAATTACTACTACCTGAGTGATAGACAACTGTGTCTCATCGTCGTCGTCCTCCTCACCCACTGAAAAGTCTTGAGACAGTTGCCGGAAGTCCCCAGCCTCATCCCCCGGACATCTGGAACTTTCCAAAGGTTGGGCATCGGTCACGACAAACTCCTCCGGTGGGAGAGGAACCATTGCTGCCCATTCTGGGCAGGGGCCCGAGAACAGTTCCTGGGAGTCTGCCTGCTCCTCAGAATGTGTCATTGTAATGGAGTGAGGAGGCTGGGAGGAAGGAGGAGCAGCAGCCAGAGGATTCAGAGTTGTAGCAGTGGACGGCGTAGAACTCTGGGTGGTCGATAGATTGCTGGATGCACTTTCTGCCATCCACGACAGGACCTGCTCACACTGCTCATTTTCTAATAAAGGTCTTCCGCGTGGACCCATTAATTGTGATATTAATCTGGGGACGCCAGAAACGTGCCTCTCCCCTAATCCCGCAGCAGTCCGCTGCGATACAGCGCCGGCTCAGCGCACATTTCCGCAAGTCCAAGACGGCCGCTGCCACCCTGCGGACCCTGCAACATCGGTTTAATCTGCCAGTGCACCGACTGCTGTGCGACGTGCCCACTCGGTGGAACTCTACGCTCCACATGTTGGCCAGGCTCTATGAGCAGCGTAAAGCTATAGTGGAATACCAACTCCAACATGGGCGGCGTAGTGGGAGTCAGCCTCCTCAATTCTTTACAGAAGAGTGGGCCTGGTTGGCAGACATCTGCCAGGTCCTTGGAAACTTTGAGGAGTCTACCCAGATGGTGAGCGGCGATGCTGCAATCATTAGCGTCACCATTCCTCTGCTATGCCTCTTGAGAATTTCCCTGCAAAGCATAAAGGCAGACGCTTTGCGCTCGGAAACGGAGGCGGGAGAAGACAGTATGTCGCTGGATAGTCAGAGCACCCTCATGTCTATATCTCAGCGCATTGAGGAGGAGGAGGAGGAGGGGGAGGAGCATGAGGAGGAGGGAGAAGAGACAGCTTGGCCCACTGCTGAGGGTACCCATGCTGCTTGCCTGTCATCCTTTCAGCGTGTATGGCCTGAGGAGGAGGAGGATCCTGAAAGTGATCTTCCTAGTGAGGACAGCCATGTGTTGCGTACAGGTACCCTGGCACACATGGCGGACTTGATGTTAGGATGCCTTTCTCGTGACCCTCGCGTTACACGCATTCTGGCCACTACGCATTACTGGGTGTACACATTGCTCGACCCACGGTATAAGGAGAACCTTTCCACTCTCTTACCCGAAGAGGAAAGGGGTTCGAGAGTGATGCTATACCACAGGACCCTGGCGGACAAACTGATGGTAAAATTCCCATCCGACAGCGCTAGTGGCAGAAGGCGCAGTTCCGAGGGCCAGGTAGTAGGGGAGGCGCGGAGATCAGGCAGCATGTACAGCGCAGGCAGGGGAACACTCTCCAAGGCCTTTGCCAGCTTTATGGCTCCCCAGCAAGACTGTGCCACCGCTCTCCAGTCAAGGCTGAGTCGGCGGGAGCACTGTAAAAGGATGGTGAGGGAGTATGTAGCCAATCGCACGACTGTCCTCCGTGACGCCTCTGCCCCCTACAACTACTGGGTGTCAAAGCTGGACACGTGGCCTGAACTCGCGCTGTATGCCCTGGAGGTGCTTGCTTGTCCTGCGGCTAGCATCTTGTCAGAGAGGGTGTTTAGTGCGGCTGGGGGAATCATCACGGATAAGCGTACCCGCCTGTCAACTGACAGTGCCGACAGGCTTACACTCATAACGATAAACCAAGCCTGGATTTCCCCAGAATTCTCTTCTCCACCAGCGGACAGCAGCGGTACCTAAACAATACGTAGGCTGCACCCGCGGATGGAAGCATCGTTCTCTATCACCATAAAAAAACGGGGACCTTTTAGCTTCATCAATCTGTGTATTATATTCATCCTCCTCCAACTGCTCCACCTCCTGAAACCTCACGTAATCACGCCGAACGGGCAATTTTTCTTAGGCCCACAAGGCTCAGTCATATGACTTTAGTAAACAATGTTTATACGTTTCAATTCTCATTAAAGCGTTGAAACTTGCACCTGAACCAATTTTTATTTTAACTGAGCTGCCTCCAGGCCTAGGTACAAATTAAGCCACATTAACCAAAGCGATTAATGGGTTTCACCTGCCCTCTTGGTTGGGCATGGGCAATTTTTCTGAGGTACATTAGTACTGTTGGTACACCAATTTTTTTGGGCCCTCGCCTACAGTGTAATCCTAGTAATTTTTATGGGCTTCGCCTGCACTCATGGGTACAGCAAGGTGTGTGGCGTTGTCCTACACTTTTGCTACATAAATGTAACTGTGGCCTTGTCTATACTGCAACTACTGAAATGTGCAAGAGACTGTTATCTCCCTAAACTGCTGCAACGGGAATGTTACTGTGGCCTGTTTTGACTGCTACTACTACTGAAATGGAACTAATACTGTGCTCCCCCTATACTGCTGCTTCGGAATTGTTACTGGGGCCTGTCTTGACTGCTACTATTACTGATATAGAACTAAGACTGTGCTCCCCCTATACTGCTGCTTCGGAATTGTTACTGGGGCCTGTCTTGAGTGCTTCTACTACTGAAATGGAACTAATACTGTGCTCCCCCTATACTGCTGCTAGTGATATGTTACTGTGGCCTGTCTAGACTGCTACTACTCCTGAAATGGAACTAATACTGTGCTCCCCCTATACTGCTGCTAGTGATATGTTACTGGGGCCTGTCCCTAATGCTACCGCTGAATTGTTACTAATTCTGGGCTCTACCTATACCGCTGCTAATGCTATGTCACTGGGGTGTGGAAACGGAGGCTTCCCAAAGACATGATGGTGGCGAGGCCATTTCCCACCAACACGGTTACTGTTAAGGTGCATATAACCACGGACACGTGGAGAGGACACGTAGTGCCTCAAAAACATCCCCCTCCTCCTCCAACAATGAAAACATTCTTGGCAAATACCTTTGCATAGGTCCGTCTGGTGGCAGTCCAAGAATTTCACCTTTACCGACACAACAAGAGAGCTCCCCCACCATCCCCCCGCCATGGCCCACTTAATCCTGGCCACATTCTGAAAACCAACTAAATAAAACCGCGCTACTAGGTCCGCAGTCACTACCATATTCCCACCAACGCGGTTACTGTTAAGGTACATATTACCACTCTGACTGGGGCATGCACTGTGGGCCGAAGCACACCTGTATTGTATGTGACGTTAGCTCTGCTGAGGAGGGCACTGCAATGGGATACATTAATGTACCGCCGAAGCCCACCTGCATTTAATCTGACATTAGCTTTGCTGTCCAGGGCACTGCAATGGGATATATTTATGTACCGCCGGTGGCTTCCTGGGACCCACCCATGCTGTCGGTCCACACGGAGTTGTAAGTGCATGTGTCTACTTATAAAGAACCCCGGTCAGACTGGGGCATGCAGTGTGGGCCGAAGCCCACCTGCATTAAACCTGACGTTACCTCAGCTGTGATGGGCAATGCAATGGGATATATTTATGTACCGCCGGTGGGTTCCAGGGAGCCACCCATGCCGTGGGTCCACAGGGACTTCACATTAGGGAGTTGTACCTGCCAGTGTCTATGTATTAAAAACCCCGGTCAGACTGGGGCATGCAGTGTGGGCCGAAGACCACCTGCATTTAATCGGACGTTACCTCAGCTGTGATGGGCACTGCAATGGGATATATTTATGTACCGCCGGTGGCTTCCTGGGACCCACCCATGCTGTCGGTCCACATGGAGTTGTAACTGCATGTGTCCACTTCTAAAGAACCCCAGTCTGACTGGGGCATGCAGTGTGGGCCGAAGCCCACCTGCATTAAACCTGACGTTACCTCAGCTGTGATGGGCAATGCAATGGGATATATTTATGTACCGCCGGTGGGTTCCAGGGAGCCACCCATGCTGTGGGTCCACAGGGACTTCACATTAGGGAGTTGTACCTGCCAGTGTCTTTGTATTAAAAACCCCGGTCAGACTGGGGCATGCAGTGTGGGCTGAAGACCACCTGCATTTAATCAGACGTTACCTCAGCTGTGATGGGCACTGCAATGGGATATATTTATGTACCGCCGGTGGCTTCCTGGAACCCACCCATGCTGTCGGTCCACACGGAGTTGTAACTGCATGTGTCCACTTCTAAAGAACCCCAGTCTGACTGGGGCATGCAGTGTGGGCCGAAGCCCACCTGCATTAAACCTGACGTTACCTCAGCTGTGATGGGCAATGCAATGGGATATAATTATGTACCGCCGGTGGGTTCCAGGGAGCCACCCATGCTATGGGTGCACACGGAATTCCCATTGCGGAGTTGTACCTGCCTGTGACTATTTATAAAAAACCCCGGTCTGACTGGGGCATGCAGACACCTTGACAGAATGAATAGTGTGTGGCACATTGGTTCCCCATTGCTATGCCCACGTGTGCAACTCCTGATGGAGGTGGCACAGGATTGGATTTCTCATTGCTTCTGTACAGCATTGTGGGCTATCGCCCCGCCCCTTTTAAAGAAGGTCGCTGCCTGGCCGTGCCAACCCTCTGCAGTGTGTGCCTGCGGTTCCTCCTCATGGCAGACGCACTTATAAATAGACATGAGGGTGGTGCGGCTATGAGGCCAGCGTGTGGCATGAGGGCAACTGAAGGCTGCGCAGGGACACTTTGGTGTGCGCTGTGGACACTGGGTCGTGCGGGGGGGGTTGGGCAGCATGTTACCCAGGAGAAGTGGCAACGGAGTGTCATGCAGGCAGTGATTGTGCTTTGTTGGAGGTAGTGTGGTGCTTAGCTAAGGTATGCCTTGCTAATGAGGGTTTTTCAGAAGTAAAAATTGTTGGGAGGGTGGGGGCCCACTCTTGCCGCTATTGTGGCTTAATAGTGGGACCTGGGAACTTGAGATGCAGCCCAACATGTAGCCCCTCGCCTGCCCTATCCGTTTCTGTGTCGTTCCCATCACTTTCTTGCATTTCCCAGATTTTCACAAATGAAAACCTTAGCGAGCATCGGCGATATACAAAAATGCTCGGGTCGCCCATTGACTTCAATGGGGTTCGTTACTCGAAACAAACCCTCGAGCATCGCAAAAAGTTCGTCTCGAGTAACGAGCACCCGAGCATTTTGGTGCTCGCTCATCTCTATTTATTATACTTTTTATTAAATTACTTAAACACTCTAAGTAATCACATTAGATCTTTTATTTTCTTATCACTTACTAGCATATTTGTATGGCAATCTATTACATGGTGTGTCAATAAGACACAGGCCATTATTAGGGCATAGCTAGGTATGTTTCGCTATACAATTGGCATCCTCATGGGTACATGGAGCAAAACATGTCGGGGGAGCTCTAGTGCTATGTTTTAGCTTCAGATTCATGCTGTAGGCATTAATCTCCTCACTACTGATTGTGGTGCTTTCAGTATATTAATACCACTGATACCAGTCAGTCACTAATGTTTTATAAGCACTAGTGCAGATGGTTAAGTTGGTTAATATGACTCAGTGTGCATAAGCCTTCGTGTTGGAGTCGGTGGAGTGAGCGCTAGCTCCACAGTTCCTAATAAAGTATATATCCACATAATGTATTTAGTGAGGCAGGTAGTTTATATGTTCAGACTTTTTGAGTCTGTATAATCGTTTTTTTGCTGCTACAGCATATCTATTTTTATATATAATTTTAAGGTGAAATTTTATATGTGATCAATAAAAGTTTCCTTTAAGTGAGTCCACTCAAGGTTGTTGCTTTTGGCAAATTCATTGAAAAAAATACTGACACCAATTGAATCATAGGAAAGCCTATACCTTCCATCAAGAGGAAAGACTACATCACTGCCATTATCAATAACAACCACCCTTCTTCTGCTTAACCTCAAAACCTGTATTTATTACCATTATCATAATACATTATTTCAGAATTGTCAGAATATCATGTGGCAGTACAGTCTTTTGATTATCTACTTTTTTCCTTATCTTTATCTAGTTCTGGGGCATCTCATGGAGAGCCTCTTTTATCAGAAGAACATGGTTCATCATAACATCTGACTGTTTCTTTCAGCCCTATAAACACAATTATCATTCTTGGACTGTAAATAAGTGAAAGTAAGTGTTGTGAACAACTGAATCACAATACACCATCTTCTGATCAGATGGCCACTTTTAGGTTGTGGTGTTTGACTGGAGAGGAGGTATTGTTATGGTATAGTGGTGTTTCTGCTGGGAAGGACTAGGGCCATTGGTTATAGTGAAGTCTACTATCAACGCTAATGGGTAGAGAGACATTCTGGGAAGTGTGGCATTACCTACCCTGTGGTAATACTTTGGTACAGCTCGATGTCTCCGACATGACCAAGCACCATGTCATACAGCATGTAGTGTTGAGGCTTGGTTTGAGGAGCAGAATGTCTGCAAACTTCATTGGCCAGCCCAATGTCCAGATCTCAATCTCTTTTGACGAGCTAAAATGCCATATCTGTGCACGTCCAACAAACCCATCATCCCTCGCATCACTATCTGAAACTCTCCTAAAGGAATGGAGGCAAGTCCATTCACACATCTATCGTAATTTGGCAGAAAGCATGTCTAAGATACATAATGCAGTCATTGAGGCCAAAGGCAAACCAACAACATATTGAAAAATGTTAATAATATCGAATTTCATCACCTTCTATGTGCATCGCAATAGTTTGTCAACATAGTATATATGTAAGGAATGTGGACGTGGATCAACTGTTTCAACCTACCGATATGCGATGGCCAATTCTAGCAAGACTGACAGCTGACCCTCTAGTGTGTGAAGGTAAGATACCAGATGGCTGTAACCCAGTCTGGGTATAAGAACTAGGCAAGGTACCTTGCCCTGAGCTGGTATGAAGGAGAAGAAAGACCCTGCCTATAAGCAGGGCTGACATTCTGAAAAGGATGACCCTGCGGTCTTCCTCTAGGTGCTAGCTGATCATGACAGGACAAAACACCTACACAACAAAAGACATAACAGAACTGGAAGGACGAAGAGCAGGACACTAGATGCAAACTGGATTGCTGCAGAAACGGGAGTTAAACAGGGAGTCAGAGAGCAGAACTCACAACAACACTGCAGCACTGAAAGGAAGTCCCAGCTCAGCTATTTTGGAAGGAGATTGGCAAAGCTCCTACAGCTGAGCAGGGAAGCCCAGGAGCAATTAACCATACAAGTGCTGGAAGACGGTAAAAAAACTCAGGTTCCAGAGAAGACAGGACGATGACCCACATCTGCCAGAACCAGGGAAAGGGAAGTTAGCCTGAACAGTGGATCTAACAGGATATAAATTGTTTTCTGGGCAGAATCCCGATGTCTAGAAAAATATGTTCTAAATGCAAAAAAAAGGTAATCTGAAACTGGAAAGCCCCTTTAAGAAGGAACAAGCACACCATTAAAATCCAGAAGAGAAGGCTCAGGCAAACACTTCAAGTATAGAATGAATTTATTTCATGGCTGGATGAAAATAATTCATCCATGGCATGATGTGTCCTAAAACAACACAGCCTGTTTGAAATGGTGTACATTAAGATATTTGCACTGTATGATGAAAACATTGTATCCACTTTAGGAAATCCATAACAACTCAAGATATGGTTGAAAAAAAAGATATATATATCTCAATGGAGGACAGTAATGAATTTTGTAATTAATTAACCACCAACAGTGTAAATTAGTTTGCTATAGAGTTCATAGCATCTATACCATATCAGTATTATTGGCAAGACCAAAAACAGATTTATGTCCTTCACAGATATTTTTAGCATTTTAAACCAAACGCTAATAAAAAGAAAATAAACTAGGAAATATTGGCTTTGTGGTGCTTAGATTTCGAATAGAAATGAGCGAGCACCAAAATGCTCGAGTGCTCGTTACTCGAGTCGAACTTTCAGTGATGCTCGAGAGTTCGTTTCGAGTAACGAACCCCACTGAAGTCAATGGGCGACTCGAGCATTTTTGTATATGACTGGTGCTCCGCTAAGGTTTTCATTTGTGAAAATCTTAGCAAATCACCAAAGTCATTTAAAAAACACAGAAATGGATAGGGAAGGCGAGGAGCAACATGCAGGGCTGCATTTCGGGCTCCGAGGTCTCACTATTAAGCCACAATAGTGGCAAGAGTGAGACCCCCCCCCCCTCCCCACTGTCAGCATAACGATCGTTCTCCTCTGCCACAGCTGTAACAGCTGTGGCAGAGAAGAACGATGTTAGCCCATTGAAATCAATGGAGCCGGCAATACAGCCGGCTCCATTGAAAGCAATGGGCTGCCGGTGAGCGCGGGATGAATTTTCAGGAAGGGCTTAAAAATATAAGCCCTTACCTGAAAAAGAAAGATTTTAGTGTAAAAAAGAATAAAAATGCAGGCATTCTCTTCAATGGAGCCGCTGCTGCTGCCGGCGACTCCATTGAAGACAATGGTCTGCTGGCACACCTGAATTCTTTTTCAGGGAAGGGCTTTACATATAAGCCATTCCCTGGAAATGAATTAAAAGTGATTTAAAAAACAAAAAAAATAGATACTCACCTCCCTTCAGCTGCCGGGGCACAGCCGCGTCTTCTCCTGCTATCCCCTGCACTGTGGTGCTGAACTGCTGTCATTCAGCTGAGAGCTGTGCTGAGCCAATCAGAGGCAACACTCACTCACCCATTCATGAATGGGTGTGAGTGAGATCTGCCTCTGATTGTTTTTTTTTACTTTTTACACATTTTAGGATGATTTTCAGGTAAGGGCTTATATTTTTAAGCCCTTCCCGAAAACTATATTCAAGCACTTCACTAAACTAGTGAAAACCATCATGATGCATTTTACAGGTATTTGGAACCAGATGAAAACTGGTAGAAGACCCCAGGCAAAATAAAAAGTTGCAGCAAAACCATCCTGAGTACACAGTGCCTGGCGTATTTACAGATACAGTAAGAAAAACTTTTCAACACACTTAATTCACTAGGGACAATCCCTTTTTATTGGAAGGGTCCATTGATAAGCCAATAGCAGAATGTCTCATTGCCAGAATCACCATAGATCAACTGTAATCTTTTATGAGATCCAACATTAAACATTGGATATTAGGTATTCAAATGGATGTTAAAGTCAACAGTCTGCCAATATAAACACTTCTGACTGACATACTTCAGAGGGAGGGTTTTTTTCTGTTCCCATGTTTCCCCTACAAACGCTTTGAAGAGACCATCACGGCAGAAGGCCTGAGTGCCTGACCCATTTTTCCAAAAATAATCAGGAATCGGAATCACCTAATTTAATAATTGGACCTCCAAAAGGTCATTGGTGATGGTTCAATGAATGTGGCTCAGTAGTTAGCTACTGACTTTCACTTATCACCTGATCACTGATAGTGATCAGAATGGTCCACTCGTATGCAATAAGCCAAGATGATGGCCTATACTGTTATCGATAGATTATCCAGGATCAGTGCTTCTGCACTAACTAGCTAGTAGAGATGAGCGAACACGTTCGGCTCCGCCCCTTTTTCGCCCGAACACCGAACTTTGCGAACACTTGAGTGTTCGGGCGAAAAAGTTCGGGGGCCGCCGTGGCAGCGCGGGGGGGTGCGGCGGGGAGTGGGGGGGAGAGGGAGAGAGAGAGGGCTCCTCCCTGTTCCCCGCTACTGCCGCCCGCGCCGCCGCGCATCTCCCCGCCCCCCGGCGGCACCCGGACACTTACGCGCGAACACTGCAGTGTTCGGCAAAGCCGGTGTCCGGGTGCGGATGTGTCCGTAACGGACACGTTCGCTCATCCCTACTAGCTAGCACTTCTGGTCCTGGATAATCTACCGATACCATACTGGTCACTATCAGTGATGTCTAGGTGATAAGTGATAGTCAGTAGCTGTGCAAGATAGGGTGACAAATATTGATCACACCTTTTGCAACAATAGGGAGCCTATTACATAGAATACTGCGTCCTGACCTGGGCCCTTATGAATATAAATAATTTTTGGACCATAATTATTCCCTGACTCCCTGTTGATCAATGCTGTAACCTGCATTGATCACCTGATCAGAGATTCATCATCTGATTACTTAACCTAGGGAAGCAGTTCCATGAGTGCATATTGGACAGAAACAACTTCCTTACATACACGGCAGACTAGTGGGAGAGCTGTAGACTCAGACACTATCAATATATAACTGGTGTCTAATGTTAGTAAGAAGGGAAATATACTCTTTGGACCAAAACGTTGCTTCTTTTAAAATGGACACAATAAGGACACATCTAAGGATGTAATTTTTAATAAGAAGGATTCCTGTGTGCTGCTTTCTACACTCCTTTTTGCCTATAATTCTAATTATTAAGATTTAATTAACTTAACCACAAACAAAGTAAACTGACCTACTATTCTGAACCACCCCTAGACGTTGGAGTAACTCAGGCTGTATACCCAGGCTCTGTAGCTCTCCTTCTACTCTCCTATTTTGGAGTGGTCAGGCCCTTCATCTAGGCTTTCTAGGTCTCTTCTCTATAGCCATATGAGCTAGACCCCTTAGCTCCGACTCTGGCTAGTGCTGTCCCATCCTCAAATAGACAGTTGGGCTTATAAACCTGGACCATCTGCTATGTGGGACCTACATATAACTGTTTGGGGAACCCACCTCAGCTGGGTCAGCTATATATCTTTGGAATATTTGTGTTATATGTGTGTTTAGAAATTCAGATTCCTCCTCTATTCACCACTTGCATGAATCATTAGTAGGATCAACGTGACAGTTGTGTTTATCCTCAGCCCTCATTTTAATGGTTCTAATAAAACTAAGTTTTAATAGTGTCTACACTGTGAATTGAAAGCTTTATAGAAGCAATCAAATCCTAATGCTCCATAGAGGGACAAAATAGAAAAAATGTGCACATTAAAAAAATGAAACGACTTTTTTGTGTAAAAAGTGATTTTTTTGAAAAGTGTTAAACATACACACAAACATACTGTAGTGTATGTAGTACTGCTGCAATCATCATGACCCATGTCATCAAGCTTGCACATTATTTAACCTGCACAGTGAAAAACAAAAGGAAAAACACATACAAGAGCCAACAGCAGAATTAATTTTTAACTCCCCAAGAAAATAATGTGCTAATAAAGAAGTTCTATGCTGTTTCTCTTCCCTGGGGCATAAGGGATCTTCCAGCAAGGCAATGCAACATCACGTCTGTCAGGAAAATACAGAATGTATGATTATTTAGATTTTATTCAGCCATTTTAATTACAATTTTAAGTATTTGACCAGAATATACTGAACCATCATTGTTCTGGACAGAGAGCCAAGTAAATACATTTGTGTCTAAGCAAATCAAATCTGCATATCAAAAGAGGGGAAGTCAACATGATGGACTTTTGAGATGTATCTTGTCTTGGGTAGAAAGTCATGTTTATTTCTGGGAAGAGGTATTCTAAGTTTGCATATAGACAAAGAGGAGTCAACATTTATGACCATTTGCGGGTTGCTTGATCTCCACTTCAAACAGGCATCTACTGGCCACTTTCTGTTTAGAAGGCTTTGGAATGTAGACATATGGTCACCTGCTGGAATGCGGACATGCGGTCACCTTTATTAGAATAATATAAAAGGTCCCATATTCTCAAGTAAAATTGGAAGCATTGAAAGCTTTGGAGAAAGGATGAGGATTTGTCATATCTGTTGAACCCCTAGAAGTGAAGGGAACTTTTGGTGATGGGATGAGGAGGTGTCAGGTTTATCGGTCTACTGGAGAATATACTCTTAGCACTGTTTGGCTTCCCCGGTTGCTGCTTCAGATGAGTCAACTTCTCGGTAAAGTTCCTGTAACATGTAAGTTCTTAGCTAATAATGTGTAGCTAATGATGTGATGTAACTTGAGATCTTTATACTTCATGATGTGATGTCTGCAACCTTTATGTTTTCTATATAGATATTATCCTTTGTATATAGATATAATAATTTACAAAAGTAGGACAATTATTCACCACTATGTTTTATTATCACCTAATTAAAGTAAATAATTATTATTAAACCTCCCATATTGTCTTACTCTCTTTAAAGCGTAATTTGAACTTTAAGTTTTGTTCCTTGCAGCAATACAGTGTCACATGGTTAGAAATGTTTGACAGTGGTTAGAACAGCATGATCAAGACTTACAAGTATTCCCCTGGCTCCCTAATACACCAGACTTCAACCCAATTGAGTATCTGTACAACCACCTGAAGCATTGTGTTCGCGCAATAGATCCTCCCCCACATACCCTACAGCAACCATGGGATGCACTGCAGCCAGCATGGCTCCAGGTACCTGAGACCACCTACCAGCACCTTATTGAGTCACTCCCAGCCCATCTAGCTGCTGTCTGTTCGGGGTACCCTGGATATTAGTTGGTGGTCACAGTGATGTGACTCAACTCTGTATGTGTAATTTTTTTATGCTCTACTACTTTTGCACAATAATATGTTTCATGCAAAAAAAAATCATGCTGCCGATGTCCAAGACCGGTCACTTTTTTATTTTTCTGTTGATGTACCAGTATGAATGCATATTTTTTTACTGGTTACAGGATAGGGTGTAGTTTTTATTGGTACTATTTTGTTTTGTTGAAGTTACTTTTAAAAAGTTTTTATAACTTACAACTACTTTTTAATGTGTCCAAGAAGACACCTTGTTAAAAGTTCGGTCACTTTCAAAGCTTATTTCAGAATTTCACAACTTGTTTACATGAAAAATAAATAACTTAGCCTGTCAAAAACGGAACATTTGCTGTCAATAGTTCAGTAATGTGAATTGACTGGCATTATCAGTCTAGTAAGGCTCCCTACCAGCTGGTAATGAACTGTCAGTGTTCTGTGTCATTGAAAATCTTTGTGAGTGTAAACAGCTGTTTATTTGTTCCTGTCAATGTTGTAAAGCTAGCAGCCCTCAGGGAACAGAGTTAACTTAGGAAACCCTGTAGTGAGAATCATGGGAAGGATATAAAATAAAGCATGTAAAATCCGAACATATGTGGAGTCCTGTAAAATAGTACTGAGAGTTGTATAGAGCTGATTACATGGCGGTGGAGAACCTGTGGTGGCTAGGACTGCAATTACGTTTTGCTGATCTGACTCAGCAATGTCATGACTAAAAGGGGTTGGGGGTGATGGAGAACTGAGGTCATATGATTCAGATTGTATTCCTCCCTGCGTGTATCTGTGCAGTGGCTGGATAACCTCTAGTGGCAGAAGGACTCAGTTCTAGCCAAGACTGTTAAAGCATGTAGCTGTTACGTGGCAAGTAAAGTTGAAAGCAGAAAAGTTTCTCATGTCTACCTCCATGATGTTTAGATAGAGGTCATGCTTAAATATCATACAATAAGGAAAGTATTGTCAGTTTATTATAATAACAGCATGAAATACTCCATGAAAGACTTGTTTGTTAAGCTGACTCCAGCTGCTTGACTCTTTGAAGCTACAGACATACTGTATCATCAAGACCTGATGGAATAGCTATTCACCCTAAGTATGTCACCGATGCATATCATTTCTAAACAGAGGAGGAGTATTGTAGCTAAGAGCTATATAAAGCAACCAAAAAGCGAGTGTGATCATGTGAGTATGTGG
This sequence comes from Eleutherodactylus coqui, assembly GCF_035609145.1. Taxonomy (NCBI): domain Eukaryota; kingdom Metazoa; phylum Chordata; class Amphibia; order Anura; family Eleutherodactylidae; genus Eleutherodactylus; species Eleutherodactylus coqui. The sequence goes on along the minus strand of NC_089837.1, from coordinate 361,930,314 downwards.
ACTTTGTTTTGGAGTCAGTCAAGACGGGTGTCGTCTCTCCTTGAGGAGAGCACCCAAAAAGTGTGTGGAGATACCTAGGGAGTGGGTCGGGGGATGACATCGTCTCTCCCCAAGAAGAGCACCCAGAAGGGGTGTGAGAAGAAGCCTGAAAAGTGAATGAGGAGACTTATAAGGCCATGCACACTCCTCTGGGTAATTTATGCCAAAAACGAACAATACCTCTGCAGCGCCACGTATTGGATGGTAGCATTCCTTCAAATCAATGTACAACTTTTTAACAAATCTATAAAACAATGATTGGGAATAGGAAACCAAGCCAGAAAACCATACACAGAGAGCTGTTCCAGGGTGTTTGGCCCTGAGAGATGATGCCATTCCCCGACCCACTCACCCTCTAGGTGTCTCCACACACTTTTTGGGTGCTCTTCTTAAGTAGAGATGACTCCCCTTTTGACCCTCTTTACAGGCCTCTCACCAGCCAAGACAGAAACCTACTGCACATCGATGAGGGGCAAACACCCCGAAACAGCTGTCTGTATATGGTTTTCTGGCTTGATTTCCTATTCCCAATCATTGTGTGCCCGGCCTAAGCTGGAGGCTTGGGCAAAAAAGTGCAAATGGGATTTAACACTGATACTCATAAATATAAGGTTATGTAAAAGGGCAGGGAAAATACATGTCACCACAACATGCTAAACTAAACTGGAGCAACCAGTGTCAGGCACCTGCTGCTAAAGCAAATATGATCATGGGGTGCATAAAAAAGGTCTAGGGGCACATGATGAGAACATTATTCTTCTTCTTTACAAGTCCCTGGTCAGACCACGCATGGAATATCTCATACAGTTTTGGGCACTGGTACTCATATCAGAGCTTATGTGGGTTCAAAGACAGACAACTAAATTAATAAATGAAATAGGTAGACTACAATATACAGAGAGGTTATCAAAATTGGGGTTATTTAGTTTAGAAAAAGATGGCTGAGGGGCGAGCTAATAACTATGTATAAATATATCGGGGGACAATACAGAGATCTCTCCTATCATCTGTTTATACCCAGAACTGTGACGGTAACAATGGAGCATCCACTAGGTCTAGAGGAAAGAAGGTTATTATACAAACAAGTGCAGGGAGCACCAATGGGTGCATAATTCTCTTTGGCATTTGCTAATATTTTCATGTCTGGGTGGAAAGAGATTTTTATTTATACCAACTACTCTTTTTTTCTCCCATATCAGATTGTTAGATAGGCGACCTCCTCCTGATATGGCAAGGTACCCCCAACATGATTTTTAAAAATTCTGATTATATCAATAAGAATAATATGAATTAAAATTTACTTTCACTCATAATGCACAGCATATTCATTTTTTAGATGTGATATTGTGAGCGGATAATTATAATATAATTGTTTTTCCATATACTAAAAATATGGCAACTAATTGTACATTATTAGCTATTTCCTGGCATCCGCAGTATATATTAAAATATGCACCTCTGGGAGAACACACTCTTAAAAAAAAGAAATTGTATTTAAATTGTAGTATATCTACAACAATGCACAACCATCTGTAACAAAATCAAAGAATGCTCTTATCCGACACGGACTTTAAATAGAGCAACTGAGATTGTGTCCAAAATTGATAAAAGAACTTTATTAGTAGATAAAAAATCTTTTTATAAAAAAAAGAAAACCTCATGCGGTTACGTTTTCCACTACATATAGTTTATAGAGATGAGCGAGTATACTCGCTAAGGACAATTGCTTGATCGAGCATTGCCTTTAGCGAGTATCTCCCCGCTCGGCAGAGAAGGTTCGGCTGCCGGTGCTGGTGACAGGTGAGTTGTGGCAGTCAGCAGGGGGGGGCGGGGGGGGGGAGAGGGGGAGAGATCTCCCCTCCGTTCCTCCCAGCTCTCCCCCGCAGCTTCCCGCCCGCCGCCAGCAGCTGAATCTTTGCTCCCGAGCGGGCAGGTACTCGCTAAGGGCAATGCTCGATCAAGCAATTGTCCTTAGCGAGTATACTCGCTCATCTCTATTAGTATACAATATATGGATATTGTTAAGCTTATTAAGGAATATATCCCCTTACTCCATCAAGATAAAATATTGCATGAGATCTTGCAACATAATATCAATTTTGTTTCCAAATGTGCTAATTTATTATTTCCTAGTATGTTTAACAGTACTGAAGTGGTTAAAGAGATGTGGCTTTAAACTACAGGCTTTTACAAATGTGGACACAATAAATGTAAAGCATGTGGGTATGTCACATTTAAAGTCATTTACTTCCATGATTATAGGCAAAAGCTATAATATCAAACACTGTATTAATTATAACAGTGCATACGTGTTCTACTTAGTTATATGTAACATTCAATATGTTGGTTGCACTGCAGGTCCTCTTAAAGTAAGAATTAGGAAGCATCACTCTGATGCTAATAATCAAATATTTCTAGGATCACTCAACAGTTTTTGAATAGACATGGAGGAAATGGTAGCATTTTTTCTTTTATTGGCATTGAGATGGTTACTAAACCACCTAGGGGAGGGGATCGCAGACAGAAATTATTGAATCGGAAACTATGTGGATTTTTCTACTACAGACCTGTACCCCTAAAGGTATGAATGTTAAACAGCATATTATCTATCATTGTTAACTCACAACTACAAGAGAATATGAAGATTTTGTTTTTTCGAGATTTTAATATGATTGGTTCTTTTGAGTCATGTGATTGGAGCTACATCTTATGTGGACTTGGTCTATCTTCTGGGTTCATGATATAAATAAAGACTTGTGTGCAAAATACATCAACAGACTCATCACCATTCTGTGAATACATTTTTGTATATCTTTTTAAAGGATTTGTAAGGCACCTGTTTTTATATTTTCTACATATTCTGCTTCTATACTTGTTTGTATTTTTTAGTATAGAAGGGGGTTCTTTACTGTAAGAGCAGTGAGGCTATTTAACTTTCTCCCAGAAGAAGGGCTGATGGTGAAATCACTAAAAGAGTTCTAGAAGGGCCTGGACACATTGAAAACATGTTATGGTCGCTAGAAAGATCATTGATCCAGTGAGTTATTCTGCTTGTAAGATTTAGAGTAAGGAAGGAAAAAAACAGAAAAATTAGCTTCCATCACATGTTTTTTTTTTAATCCTTTCCTCTGGATCAACACTATAAGATAATAGGCTGAACTGGATGGATATGTCTTTTTTCAGCGTTACATAGTACAGTATATTGCTATATGCAACATTACAAAATACCCTAACAAGTGCTTAATATTGCTCTTATTATTAAGCCCAAAGAGCTCTGTTGCATGGACATTCATAAAAAACGTTGCCTCCTTACATAGTAGATCTCCCTCTCTAGCCCCACCCCTCTCAAGTTGCAATGGGGAAAATCCCAAGGAGGAGACATATAGACCCCCCTCTCTCTAGCCCTACCCATTCCTCTTCGCTATGGGTATATCCCTCAGGGATCCCCTGTAGCCACGCCCCTTCTCTCTCTGCACTATGGGGAGGTTACCCCTCATCACAGGCCTCTCACTAGCCAAGCCAGTAACCTATTACACACTGATGAGGAACAAAACCCCCCAAACAGCTATCTATGTATGGTTTTCTGGCTTGGTTTTCAATTCCCAATCATTGTTTTAAAGACTTTTTAAAAAAAGTCTGACATTGATTTGAAAGAATGCTGCTAGCCTATAGGTGGTGCTCCAAAGGTATTGTTCCATCTTTCTTATTTGCATATATTAGCCAGAGGAGTATGCATGGCCTTATAAGTCTCCTCACCCACCTCCCAGATGTCTCCACACACTAAAAACATAACTAGAGATGAGCGAGCACCCAAATGCTCGAGTCCGCGTTATTCGAGTCGAGCTTTTCGTAAAATTCGAGAGCTCTACTCGAGTAACGAACCCCATTGACTACAATGGGAGACTCGAGCATTTTTGTATGTGGGACGCCGAGTCCCGAGCTTTTTTTTTCTCCCTAGGTTCGTTTCTTTCTCTCTCTCTCTCTCCTGCCTACCAGACAAAAAATTTGGAAAATAACACGCGCTGCGGCGCGACGGGGAGGGGCCAAAAAACCGGGCACATCACAGCGGGGAGGAGCCAAAAACTGGGGCGGGGTCGAACAGGGCTTGATGCTCACTTGAGTAACGAGCACCATTGGGTACACTAATACTTGAACGAGCATCAATTATGTTCGCTCAACTCTAAACATAACAGAAGTGGTTAACTTTCCAAAACTAACAAACTGAAGTATACAGATTGTTTTTCCAGTACTATACGACCATTTATACAAACTATGTTTTTTCCAGAAGAGTGTTATTGTAGGTATAATTGCTCATCATGACTGCCTGGGTAATAAAATAGACCAGATATACCCCAAATCAGATTGGATGAGTCTGACCCAATTTTTGGCGGAAAGCATGGCCAAAACGACTTCCCCATAGTTCTAGCTAAATATGTAGTGCAGCCAATCAGCAGGCAGGGTGCCTTGATGATGTCACCAAATGTGTCCTCCATCTTGCATATAGACAGCACTTTCATTGAACGCTTGCATCACATGACCCAGCCATACATAACATAGGCACAGTGTTACCAGCATACATTTTACAGCTCAGCACTGGAAAACATGTTCTGGAGTTTGGGAGAGATAGTTTGCAGAGCATATATTTGTGCTGGTGTCAAATATTATATACCAGCAAACAGATATCATGCTGTATTACAGAGACCACACAAGCTGCAGGACATGTATATGCCTATAGAAAAAGTGCTCTGTACTGTAGATGACATAATCTGCATATATATTTCTGCTGGTGTCACTGTATATAGCAGCAGAGAGACATACTACACTGCACTGCAGGAATTGTAGAAGCTGCAGCACATTTATATGCCTATAGAAAACATGCTCTGCACTGTAGGAGAGATACTGTACTCTGCAGAGCATATATTTCTGCTGGTGTTATAGTATATAGCAGCAGACAGACAAACTATACTGATGCATCTGGATTATTGCAGTTCTCTGTTTCCGGCCTCACAAATATTTCAAAGTTGCGAATCTGACCAATAAAAATTTCTAGTGTATTTTACTTGGCAGCCTGTGTGGTGTGGAACACTAAAACCAAAAACAGGAAAAGTCGAAAATATATAATGCATACTCTCTGTGCTTCTGCTCTGGCATAGTGTACCTGAGAGGGATTCTGTTTTGTTAGAACGTAACAAAGCTGCCTGTGGATTTTTGCAAACTACATAAAAAAATCCAAACAGGGGAAAAGACATACTGTACTTTTACAGCCTTACAGATTTTTCAAAGTCGCAAGCCTGGTCTATGAGATTGTTGTGTACGTTACATAGCTGCCAATAGTTTCCTGTAAACTTAATACCTTACTAAAAATTTAAGTAAAACTAAACAAAAGAGTAAAACAAAAATAAACTAAAAACATGATGAAAGCAAGGGGTAGTGGACATGTCAGTAGTCATGGTGGTGGTAGAGGATGGGTCAAGTTGGTGCCTCAAATGGTATCAGCTGAGGCAATGGCTCTATGCTCTGCTCATGGCAAGCCTGCGGCCATTTCTTAGGGGGTGTTATGCCTGTGCATTGTCTCTACAGCACGCAGAACAGGTCATAGAGTCGGTGACCCAGCATGTGTTAGCTACCAGCACCTCGTCTTGCTCCCAGTCTCAGGCACAGAGCAGTCAGTGTGCACCATTTGACCGTGAGCAAATCCCCTCTACTTCACCCCACGCCAAATCCCCTGCACACTCTGAAGCAGTCCACATGGATTAATCTAAAAACGTGTTAGCTCCCGATGTTCACTGTAGCATAGAGGCTACTTAGGGGAAGGACAACAAAGCAGTAGAGGAGGTGGAAAAAGATGAGGCACTTGACCCACATGGTGTGAAGGCAGGAAGCAAATGAGAAGAGTAAAACAGCACCACCCAAATAATGACCTCTAAATAAGGTAAAACCCCAGGTGTCTAAAAACAACTATGATGATCTTAATAACAACAGACCCATCAGAAAGTGGTGCACATTCCAATATAGGAAAAAACTTAAAGATTAGAGATGAGCGAGCGTACTCGGAAAAGCACTACTCGCTCGAGTAATTTGCTTTATCCGAGTATCGCTGTGCTCGTCCCTGAAGATTCGGGTGCTGGCACGGAGCGGGGAGCTGCAGGGGAGAGCGGGGAGGAACGGAGGGGAGATCTTTCTCTCCCTCTCTCCCGCCCGCTCTCCCCTGCTCCCCGCTGCGACTCACCTGTCAGCCGCAGCGGCACCCGAATCTTCAGGGACGAGCACAGCGATACTCGGATAAAGCAAATTACTCGAGCGAGTAGTGCTTTTCCGAGTACGCTCGCTCATCTCTATTAAAGATCCTTTATTACAAAAATAGGTACAAAAACACAGAAAACGTTTAAAATCACTAAAAAGCTAAATTAAAATAACTACTAAAATCTGTATAGTAATGTAAATTAGTAAGGCAGCCATTTACAACAGAAATTACTGTGCAAAGGATAGGATGTCCTCCAGAAATATTTATACATTAAACATATAATAAGCATTCAGAGTTCAGACAAAATTCCTAATGCTGGAAGGATCATAGAGAAGAATATAGACTCAAAGACCAAATGCAAGGCTTATAAGAAAATCACTCTTCGGTTTGTGAATACAATGCAACAAGCTGATAGTACAAGAAACTTCAGTAAATCAAAAAAAAATCATCAAAAGAAGGTGTTGATTTCTGATTTAGAAATACCTGTTCGTGGTATGCTGCATAGCAAGAACGCAGATCCCACACGTATTGCTACTGCATGGGTAGCTTCGGCAGGGAGCTCTTAGATTTATCTACATTAGTATTTACATACTATTTAAGATATCTTAACTGATTTCACCTCCTTGGATAGAAAATACATCCTCCTAGCATCCCATCATGCCAATAAAACGTGCGGCTGATTCCTCGTAACGTTCGCAACTACCATATGTAGTAAAATGAGAACAAGATATAGGCAACATCCTAGATGACGAAGACTGGTCCCAGTTTTGGAGGTCAACCAATTGTGGTGTCCACAATACACTGATGCTAGAAATTTTGTATAAAATCCTATTACGATGGTACTTAGTCCCTACTAGAATTGCACATGCGGTTCCAGGTTGCTCTAGAGATTGCTTCTGGGGATGCTCCTCCTCAGGAGATATGTGCTATACATGGTGGTCCTGCCCTTGAGTCAAAAGACTCTGGATCAGGGTATACTTCCTAATTTATACAGTAACTAATCATAGCCTGCGTAAAAATCCATGGGAAGCCCTACTAAACAAGTGGATTACAAATATATCTCCAAACTCTAGAAAGTTGATTTTTTTTCTTCTTCCTAGCCACAAAATAAACTATTGCTTGTTCCTGGCGAAAAACCTCCTTAGACTTTTCTGAGCTTATACACCGAATGAACTGGTATCTCATCAATGAAAATTGGACATCTATATTAACGGACAAGAACAACAGATTTTTGAGTATTTGGATGCCATGGATGGATTACTCCCTCCCTACATTGGAAGTTGGCACTTTAACAACTTCTTTATAAAAACATAATTGCCTGAGGAATAGCCTTGGGGCTCCTTTTTGCCACGTCCTGGGTTGCTGCCCCACAAGAGAGGAACCCCTTCCCCCTAATACCCCACCTTTGACCATCCTTACCTTTCTCTCTCTCCCCTCCTAACCTGTCAGTTGGCCCTAGCCAGGCCACTGTGGTTCGTGAACCATTTCCAAAACACATGCAACAATAAAAGGTGGGGACAAAAACTAGGTATAACGGATTTGAATTATCTGATGACCACTAACCCAGCCAGACCATACTTTCCTGTTAATTTCTTAAGCATATACACCTACATACATTATGTTACTGTCATATTCCTGTGTAAAATGGAAAATTTTCAATAAAGATTATTGTAAAAAAAAGAAACAAAACACGCAGCTGATATCATGTATGAATTGGTGCCTTCATGTGCTCCATACAATTTAGGCCATTGACTCATGGGCCTGTTGTTTCTTAGAGCATTACAAAGGCAGGGAGCATTGTCATAGCAGCATGAAGATCAAGAAGGAAGATGTGGATGTTGCGGGGCAGCAACTCATCAAAACTGGGAGTAGAGTGTCACAGAAAAATAAAAAGGGCCATACCACCACCATCAGCTACTATTAGTCGCAGCAGCAATATTAGGCCCACGGCTAGATCTGCTCATAGGACTTGTGCACATAATAAAAGAACAATGGTCATTTGTAAGATCAGCAGTAAGCTTCTGTAATGAGGCAAGACCGTAAACAACCTCCATACAACAGGTATGAACAGCCACATGAATGCCTACCACCTGCTGCTTTGGAGAGCCCACCCGGGGCGAGAGGGCAAAGAGTCAGCTCCATCCTGCTCCCTCTTCCATTGCTTTAGCTACTTCTTCCTCTATCTCTCTACCTACCAGTACTCACAACCAGGATACAAGCTTCTGAGCCAGGAGTGGAAAATGGAGAGCAGAACTGGAGCTGCCATCATCACTACCACCTTCACTAACATTGACATTTTCCCCATATTCTAGTGTGTCCCAAGTAAGCAGCTAGCTCTCCATCCCCAGCTATGGGAACAAAAAAAGTACCACCCCAACAATTTCCAAGCACAGACCCTGATGCTGGCAATAGAAATTATGCCCTTCAGGCAGATGCATTCCAAAAAATTTTGTTCCATGCTAAGCCACAGTACCAGTTTTCCAGCCACCATTTCTTTACGCAAAGCTATTCCTGGCCTGCACCACTGTGTGAGTGATAACGTGTCATGGTGTTGCAGAATGCTGTCAGTGGCAGGGTGCACCTGACCACAGACACGTGGTCCAGTAAGCATGGCCAGAGGCATTACATATTCTTAGCAGCACACTGGGTCAATGTATTGCAGGTGGGGTTTGAGGCCAAAAGGGGTGGCCCTCTTTTCATAGTAGCCCCCAAGACTTGCCTGCATGTGATGAACCTGCTAGTCCAACACTTTCTAAACAACTACTCAGGTTTACATCCACTGCTAGAAAAAGGAAGGAAATTGTGCTTGCACTTTTGGCGTGTATGCCCAGCTAAATCTCATCTGAAGGTACAGCCACAGTTCTGGCTACCGCCAAGCTCCTCATCTGTGATGTGTTTACATGGTGGAATTCTATGTTACATATGTTGCAGAGGCTAATTCAGCAGCAGAGAGCGATCACAGAGTACCAGGTGGTGAATGCTATTATCAGATGCTGTAAGGTTGGGCATTTGACGTTTGTGGAGTGGCTGCAGAGCAAGGATGTATGTGCCGTTTTAGCCTGCTTTGAGGAAGTGACTAAAATGGTTCATTGTCATGATGCAGTGATCAGTATGGCCATCTCTGTTGTTTTCCAGCTGGAACAGACTCTACAGGGCCCCAGGGACAATGACATGTTCTTGTCACAGGAAAAGGAAGAAGAGAAAGGGATGCCATTTGCCTAACTTTCTAGCCTGTCCACAAGAGAGATTGTCTTTTAGTGAGAAAGGGGGGAAACCTTCTCTGACATGTTTTTTCAACTATAGGAGAAATATAAAGGAGGAAGAGCAAAAAGATGAGGGGAGAATGCAGGTTCAGAAGCATGGGAGGGGGCTACACAAAGTTTCCTCCAACTATCACTAATGCCAGCTATTCTCTGGATGGCTGGACCAGCTGGATGACACTCTTGGGCCTGAGCCCAAGGAATTTGGGAACTTTGAAGCATATGAGTGCTTTTATGCTGCAATGTTTGCAGAAGGACAGCTGCATAGCCCACCTCAAGACATCAGATCATTACTGGGTGGCCACCCTTCTCGATCCCTGCTACAAGGTTAAAATGACAAATCTCATTCCGACAGTGGAGAGGGACTTCAAAATGCAGCACTGTCAGGACAGACTGTGAAATAGCTTGAGCTGAGCATTTCCACATGGCAACGAGAATGCATCCGCAATGGATTGCAGCTCTCATTTCCTGGTGGACAAACAGGAAGTCACCACAGCAGCACCACCACTTTTGGGGAAATCTAACAAAGATATGGCATAGTTTTTCAGCCCATTATAGACTGCAGCAACAGCACATGGTAGGATTCATAGTCACAAGCAGCAATTGTCCATGATGGTCCCAGACTATGTCAGCTCCTTCATGAATGTTCTCAGATATGGTGTTGGCCCCTTTGACTTCTGGATGTCCAAGATGGAAGAGTAACCAGAGCTTACACAACATGCGTTAGAGTGCTTGCCTGTCCTGCTGTCAATGTGCTCTTAGAAAGGGTGTTCAGCACAGCAGGGGCTGTGATAACTGACAGATGCATACACCTATGCACAGATAATGGGGATTGCCTAACTGGCATTTATAAAAATGAACCAGGCACGGATGTCACATGATGTCTGCACCCTCCTGGCAAATTCCAGTGATTAGTTAGCACTCTAGAAATTTTTACTCATATATGACTTAGCACACATTTATATCAACTGTGCCCTCTAGGTTCTATTGGTAGTGGTGGTGTTGGTGCTGATGTTCTTCTGCTACTTCCATCACATGTCCTGTTCTTCCTTCTCCTCCCCCAAAAAACAAAAATATGTCAAAACTTAAATAAAGACTTAAAGCGCTATAGTTTCTATGAGGAGTACACTCTGCACTTAAGGAAGTGTTGGTGGAGGTGCTCCTGTCTTTCTCCTGCTTCCACCATATCTCCTCCTCCTTCTATTCCCCCCCCAAAACAAAAATATGTCAAAATCAAAAAAAAGAAGTCAAGCTCTAATGTTCCTACGAGGAGCATTATATCCTTCCAAAATTGCATCTAAACTTCTATTTAACAAAGAGTTTTCCTATGGGCTTTGAGACTTTCGCATGAGCAAAAATGTGCACTTTTTAGCAGATATCTTTTCAACACTTTGATAGAATCGAGGGTTTAAAATTGTGCATTCAAAGTCTTTCTCTTACCATCCTATTAGAAATAAGAACTGTGTAAGGACTCAAACCTGGGAACTCCTGTGCATGGTGTATCTCCTTGGGGTGAGCTATTCAGCCTGCTGCACAGTTCTCCTGTCTAACCATGTCCAGTTTCTTGCTCATGTAACCCAGCTCTTGATTGCTCCACCCTGTTTCCTTGATTGCTTACACTATATAAACCTGGCCCTGTCCCTCCCTTAGTGCATAATTATTATGCTCTCACCCAGTAGTCAAGCTTTCCTACCAACTGCTTCTTTCCCTACAATTGCTGCTTCTGTGCACTGATCTCTTGCTTCTCAGACCACACTACCAATCCACACCGCTTACAACAAGTGGACTACAACCCTGATCCAGACCACTACAAAATAATCACGCCTAATCATGGAGTCTTGAGGATTCCTTAATCAATGCCATATATACTTTCAAATGTAACTTACTTCATTTACCACTGACAGAAAGAAGGTACTCTTTATCATCAACCTTCTCACAGATGAAGCACTTGCATGGCCCTCCCCGTATGTGGAAATAAATAGTAACTACCTCGAAGAACTTGATGCTTTCATTACTGCTATGGATACATTTTTTGATAACGCCAAATTGCTGTGCCACTACCGAAGGTAGATTACATAACCTATTACTAGGGCGACACTCTGTTTCCAAATATACAGTGGAATTTTGTTGCTGGGTGACTAATACTACGTGGAAACTCGCCACCCAGCAAAGTTAGTTTCGACAAGGATTATCAGAACTGGTGAAGGATGAGCTTGACAAAGTTGAGACCCCTGATAATTTGGAGGACTTTATGATGTCATTGAATGGCTGTGATTGGCTGAAGGCACGTGTGGTTTCTGGAGGCGGGGATTTCAAGCCCTGCGTCCAGAAAGCAATGTTCTGCCGGGGACCAGGAGGGAGCGACAGCCTGCAGCAGCGCCGCAGAACGCCGGGGGAAGTGAGTAATGATTTTTATTCTTTGCTCCGCTGTATTCCCGGCATATAAGGTGACAGTTGGGGGGTCGTTTTATACGCCCCGTCACCTTATACGCCGGTATATACGGTATATATTTTTATTTTTACACATTTCTGGATGAATTGCAGGGAAGGGCTTATATATTTAAGCCCTTTCCGACAATTCATCCCGCGCACGCCGGCAGCCCATTGCTTTCAGTGGAACCTGCTGTATTGCCGGCTCCATTGAATTCAAAGGGCTAACATCGTTCTTCTCTGCCACAGCTGTTACAGCTATGGCAGAGGAGAACGATCTTTATGCTGACAGTGCGGGGGGGGGGGGCCCACTCTTGCGGCTATTGTGGCTTAATAGTGGGACCTGTGAACTTGAGATGCAGCCCAACATGTAGCCCCTCGCCTGCCCTATCCGTTGCTGTGTCGTTCCCATCACTTTCTTGAATTGCCCCGATTTTCACAAATGAAAACCTTAGCGAGCATCGGCGATATACAAAAATGCTCGGGTCGCCCATTGACTTCAATGGGGTTCGTTACTCGAAACGAACCCTCGAGCATCGCGAAAATTTCGTCCCGAGTAACGAGCACCCGAGCATTTTGGTGCTCGCTCATCTCTATTAATGAACCCATGCTGATGAGGAGTTATGCTGTTGTTTTCCTTGAGGTATTTTAGGATGGCGTCTCTCAGAAACCCTTCAAATATTTTTTCAATTATTGAAGTTAGACTTACCAGCCTGTACTTACTAGTTTCTCTTTTAGACCCCTTTTTGTATATTGGAACCCCACTGGCAATGCGCCAATCTCATGCTACAGCACCTGGTCTCAATGAGGTCCCTAAATAGAAGAAATAACAGTCTATCTATCATGTTACTCAGTTCCCTTAGAACCCTTTGGTGTATTCCATCTGGGCCCAGCGATTTGTCAATTGTAATCCTTCTTAACTGTCTCTTTTTTGCTCTCTTTGGCAATCAATCTCTCTGCCTCCTCCTTGGCAGTTTTGATATTTTCTTGCATAATTTGTTTTTTTCCCTGTATGATTTTAGCGCTTCTTCACTGCCCTCTTGTTTTAGTAGTTTAAACGCTTTCTTTTTTTCGTTTATTGCCCTCCTTACACTTTTTTTGAGCCACATTGGTTGCCTTCTGTTTGTAGTTCTTTTATATTTAAAGGGTATGAACTGCTCACATGAGGTATTCAGGGTGTTTTTAAACTTCTTCCATTTGTCGTCTGTACTGTTATCTTTGAGGACATTGTCCCAATTAATGTTCCCAAGTATAATTCTGAGCTGATCAAATTTAGGTTTACTGAAGTTTCCTATTGAATGACAGCTGGAATTTAATTATATTGTGGTCACTATTTCCCAAGTGTCCCTGCACCTGCACCCCCATTATTCGGTCTGGTTTGTTAGTTAATACTAAGTCCAGAGTGGCTCTCCCTCTAGTTGGCTCCCGCACAAGTTGGGAAAGGTAGTTATCTTTAATATTCTCAAAAACTCATCGCCCTTATGAGATTTACAGGTTTTTTCTTCCCATATTATATCCGGATAATTAAAGTCCCCCGAAATAATTACTTCATTGCAGTTTGACACCTCTTTTATTTGCCTTAATAAGTTTTTTAGTTTTTTCTGTTGTTTTAAGGGGCCTACAGAAAACCCTATCAGGATTTTGTTATTCTCCACTCCCTGTATTTCTACCCACAGAGATTCCACATGTTTGTCTCTTACACCGATGTCTACTCGTAGCTTTGGCATTAAGTATGATTTAACATACAGACACACCCCTCCCCCTTTCTGATTCCCGCAGTCTCTTCTGAAGAGATTGTAACCCTGTAATTTTACTGCCTAATCGCACTTATCATCAAACCATGTTTCCGTTATTCCCACTATATCGTAATTTTCTTCAGTTATTCTAGGAATCCTTGGTTTTCTACCCACAATCCTTTGATCAAATGGAGCTCAAGGGCTATTATCCTTTCCTTTAAAGTATTGTAGGAAAAAATGCCAGATGACTGCCCACCACCAAATATATACATTGTCATCAGAATTGCAAGAAGATGCCGTCCCAGTACCAGCAATTCAGTGATGTCTGCAGCAAGATAAAGCTGATCAACTACCTCTTCATCAGCCATATGATTGCCCAATAGATTTTTTTCCTGGAACAACCTTACCTTTTGGGTGATGTTATGTCCATCGTGGACTGCCAACAGAAACCTGAGGTCACTTGGTATGAGGGCAGCCAGAATGGGCATGTAAGGTTGATATACTGGTGGCTAGACGCAAGACGAACAAAAGAGAGAGGGAATAGAAAGAGCAGGGCACTCTGAACCCACCTCACAGCAGAGCACCCATCCCGAAAGGGACAACTCCACTTCTTCCATGAGGACAGGTTGGGAGTTCAAGGGGAACAGAGTACAGAAAACCAAGGAACAAACAGAGACAGACAAAAACTAATAGACAAGAACAACAAAATACCAGACAAACAGATACAACAGAGAGCAAACCTAAATACAGGAGCCAGACACACAGGAGCACTGAGCAAGCTGACTGCACAGGGAACACTGAAAAATCATTGGCAACTCCAAGCCAGAAAGAGCTGGATTATATGAAGAAGAGGGAGGAGCTGATTGGCTGACAGAACTGTCAATTACCAGCCTCACCTCAGCTAACAGCTGCAAGACTAATTAACCTAAACTAGTAAGCACAGGGGATGTTGGCCCTAACTAGTCAAGATAGAACCCACAGACACAAAGGTGTGCTGTCAAAGACTTGACCGTATGCTGGCTGTGATGCGACAGGCGAATTTTCAAGTTTTTCGAGCCAGAGTTAAGAGTACTCAGAGAATACTTGGATGAAAAGTTAAAGAAAAGCTTTATTCGACCTTCTTCCTCCTCAGCTGGGGCACCCTTGTTCTTCATAGGGAAGAAAGACTTTACCTTGCAGCCATGTATTGATTACAGGGAACTAAATAAAAATTACTATTAAACATTGCTACCTTTTCCCCTTAATCCCAGAATTGCTGGAAAGACTTCGTTCTGTCAAGATTTTTACCAAACTGGATCTAAGAGGAGAGTATAATCTTATGCTGATTCACCCAGGGAATGAGTGGAAGACTGCCTTTAAAACTAGATATGGCCATTTTGAATACCTGGTTATGCCTTTTGGCCTTTGCCAAGCTCCTGCAGCCTTTCAACATTTCATTAATGAGATGTTGTGGATTATTTTGTGGTTGTTTACAGCTATGATATTCTTATATTCTCTGACAGCTTGGAGGAACATTGCAGGCATGTTCAGGTGGTGTTGGAACATCTTCAAGAGAATTGTCTCTATATCTAACTGAAAAAAATAAGAGTTTGAACAAATCTGGATGTAATTTCTTGATTATATCATCTCCCCAGAGATGAGTATGGATCCCAGTAAAATTGAAGGTGTGGTTGATTGGCCCACTCTGAGAAATGTAAAAGATGTTCAACACCTTTTAGGATTTGCTACTTTTTATAGAAGATTCATAAAAGACTTCTCAAAAATCATCTTCCTATCACCTCACTCACAAAGAAAACCAAACCATATTCATGGTCTTCACAGGCACAGGAGGTATTTAAAAACTAAAGACTCTTTTCACTTCTGCAGCAGTACTGGTCCACCCAAATTCTGAATTAATTTTTGATGTTGAAGTAGACACCTCCAACTATGCAGTAGGAGCTATCTTGTCTCAACGAGTCAGAGATAGAATGCAGCTGCATCCATGTGCATTTTTGTCTCATACTTTGTCACCTGCAGAAAGAAACTATGACATTGGAAATAAAGAACTTTTAGCCATCAAGGTTGCCTTGATTAAAAGATTCACAGTTCTAGCAATCATTTTGCATAAAGAACTAATGGGCACTAATACCCATTAGCACTTTATCAGCTTCATTTGCATGTAAACGAGCCTCCAGCAGCTGTTTGCAAATCCCAGCATGTGGTCTGAACTTTGCACTCAGCTGCATTGTCTTCACATATGCTGCCATGGGCTATCAGCTGAATGCAATGTAATCACAATGTAATCAGCTGCTCCCATGGAGGACACAGTGTGCAATCCCACCTATCTCTATCCAGCTGAATGATAGATTTTATGCTCACCTAAAAATCCTCATTAAGCCGAAGAGTGAAGAATGGAAGAGTTTACATGCAATTATCGCTCAAAAGCCATTGTTTGAATAGTCCTTACTGAAAATAAGAATCTAGAAATTATCTGCACAGCTAAAAGAATGTTGGCAAGACAAGCACAATGGGCCTTATTTTTTTAAAGGTTCAATTTTTTTCATTTCCTATTAATCTTGTTAGAGAAATGTCCAGGATTTTTGCTGAGCCGGAGGGGAAGCCTAACACAGACTGTACTATTCTGTCCTACAAATTGTCCTGGGTATTCTTGACTCAAAAGAGTTCTTAACAAAATTCAAAGAAGGGTATGAAATGACTCTTTCCTCATTTATCCGTCCCCTTTATACTTAAAGAGGGGGTTTTGGATGCAGGAAAACAGACTGTATGTTTCGGGTTCTGTTCGACTTGAAGTCCTTAAACTTGTCCATGATTCTTAACTTGCAGGTTATTTTGGGGTCATAAAAACTTTGGAACTACTGCTTCATTCATTTTGGTGCTCTAATTGCAAGAATTATGTGAAAAATTATGGCGCCTTTTGAGAAACATCTGCACAAAACAAGACACCACAATTTCCTCCTTTGGGACTTCTTCAACCACTTCCAGTTCCATACAGGACTTAGGAATCAATATCAATGGAATTTATTGTGGATCCCCCCCCCCACCCTTCTAAAAAATGACTGCCATCCTTGTTGTAGTGGACCGACTCACAAAAATGGCCCATTTTATTCCCATCAAAGGGATTCCCACAGCTGAACAAACTACAGAATTAATGAGCAAGGAGATATTTAGACTACTTTGGATTCCTGATAACGTAGATTCTGATAGAGGTGTTCAGTTTATATCAAGATTCTGGAAAAACCTCTGTATAGCCCTAGGGATTACTATTAATTTATCTTCTGCCTTTCATCCCAAGTCCAATAGTAAGACTGAAAGGACTAATCAAACTCTGGAGCAATATCTCTGCTGTTTTATTTCCCATCCTCTGGATGATTGGGTGGACTACTTACCAACAGCGGAATTTGCCTACAAAAACTCCAAATATAGTTCTACACCGCAAAGCCCCTTTTATGCTAACCTTGGCTTACATCCAGTATTTATACCAGACCTTCCTTGTAATATTGCTATTCCTGCTGTAACTCAGAGGCCAACAACCTCTCTGTTAAAATCCACTAGTATTGTGCACAATAAAGGCATGCTTCAATTTCCACCTTTTGGTCTGCTAAAGCAACTAGGGCCTCTATGTGCCAAGAGCTTGAATAGAACTTGTAGGTCAGCTTTGTCAGTCAGTACTATGAAGTCATACTACATGCCCATTAGTATGTAATATGTCATCAGATAGAACATTTTTGGTTTTTCAGATTCATATCTAATCCAACAGAAAAAAATAAAAAAACCTGTAGGTTTGCAGAGCCGTAATTTGGTAGTTTGTATGAGTCCTAATATTTTGCACAGTGCATGTGTTCTCTTCTGATTGTCTCCTCCATGCTGTGAGGTGTGTTTCAGCATCTTTTTATTTTCATCTGGGGTTTATACTTTGATTTTATGTAGAATACAACTAAAATTTAAATGCGATAAGTTAAAGTTTAAGACAGATGTTAATGAACACTTATCTACAGTATATTAAGGAACCTTTCTCTATGACTTCAGCAATTATCTAACATCTAAACTAGTCATAAAAACACATTCCTTTCTAAACAAATGCTAAAAAAATTAACTTATGAAAGTTTTCATGACTTTTCATATGCTGCAGAGAGACGTGAGATACAACAGAAATCAATTGGATCTATCTAGTAAACTTTACACAAGACAACTCTACTAGAATCTACCAGGAATGTACTAGTCATACAGCTGTGCCCAATTTTGCCCAAACACTGACTATTATCCAACTTAAAAGGGCTCCTGGAGCCAAAACTTTACATAGATCTACAAAACAAAAAACGATTCTGAATTTTTTAAGGGAGAGGAATTCAGTGCCCCATGGATTAGCACTTCAACATCAACTACTTTTCAAAAATTCATCTGAAAACTAGGTACCCCTAATCTCTCCAAAAATTCTTATAAAGCAAAAAAAAATCCATCTTTGGATGCATTGCATATTTCCAATCCATACAAAATTATAAAAGCTAATCAAAAAAAGCAGCCCAAACATGTTAATGAACATTTCCTCAATCTATTTCCAAAAGTATTCAATATTAAAATACTTTGGAAATATGATGGGGACACGTAGAAGTGATATCACTAAACAGAAAAATAGCTTTACATGTGCAGGTAAAGATATAGAAAGAACACTTTGTATTTATTTAGCTAGGCAAAAAAGCACAACAGTTGCTGATGCCACATAAAGGTCATTATTAGCCTGAAGGTGTATGCAAATTAATAACACCACACAGTGCAGCATAAACTGAATTCATAAAAGCTGAAAATAAAAGCAAAATAAACATTAGGCATCCATAATCTCATGGCAAAGGATAACCAGCCATTGTCAATGTTTAACCTTGCTACGTAAATATTTGTATGTACGTGGCTTTATCGATGTGCATTATTTATATTTAACAATGTAATATAGCTACAGTGTAATAGCCTAATCAATAAATGCCTTGTTTATAACTCAGGTTAAGTTTATTGCTTTCTCCTCCTCCGCTGCCCTGTGTCATTCTTTTTTGGAGACATTAAGCATATGATGAATTTCAAATGGCCAAGCCTTTACAATTTTCAAATCTGCCAAATAGCAAATCATCCTTCATAATTAAAGGTGACAGGCTGACAAAAAAATGAATGTAAAAATGTATATGTATATGAATTTTTGTGTCATGCTGCCGTCTGTGCACTTGTTTTGTCTTACCATAGCCGAAGGCTTATATCTCTGCACTTAGATTACATTTTTATATGGAGGCCATCAGACAGCTCCCCTTCGCCCTGGTGAATTTGCTGATTAATTTTGGATGCTCCTCTTAATTAACACCCCAAAGGAAGTCTGGATTTTCTAGCCTATACTCCATGTAAAACAAGTGAATCTGAAGAAGAATGACCTAAGGAGACAGCCGCACTCTGTCCGAATGACATTACAAGAACACTGAATATCTCACAAGTCAGGACTAGTACAGGCAATGCCTAGAGAAAATGTAGGCCTTTAATCAAGGCAGAAATGAGTTTCCTATTAGTCCAAATTCATTTACTTTATTTCTGGGGAAAAGAATCCAGGATGGATGACACCTGACAGTTGAAACATGTTGTCCTGTATATATGCGGGTGCCAGTGGCCTTGATTAATTATTGGTACTATCTTCATTTCCAGGCAGATTAGTTGATGATGAATGAGATTAGTATGGTGAAGTGATGTATTAGGGATTTACAAATCAACTGGTAAAATGCACACACCCTACCAGACACCACATAGCGCTGAGGCAGAGAAGTCAGCCATACACAATCTCTTCTTCATCATCTAATGGGCATATGTTAGTGAAAGTGCAATAGTTTTGGGAAATAATTCAACACTTTAATGCCAAAGACATTACTAATATAAATGTATTCAAAATATGGAAACAAATATAACACCCCCCAATAAAACAACTGTTGCTTCATGGAAAAGTGTTTTTGGAATAACGTTTGTTCCATATTGGATATACAAAAAGGTACATTACAATATTCTTTGACATTTAGTGCAATCAGTAAATGGTATCCCAGGTCTAGGACAAGAATAATATTAGTAAAATATAACTGGTGGGAATTGAAAGTGTTATACCCAGAAGGAATTGGTATTTCATGAAACATGGTAGATATAGTCAGAGCCATACCCAGAATAAATTATAGCAAATTGGAATGAATCAGGCAACGTTTATTACTGTTCTGTACAGGTTTCAGTAAGAAGTGTGTCCACCATGAGCACCCATACACTCTTGCATCCTTGCAGGCAAAGAATCAGTAACTATTTGGATATCTTGTGGGGTATGTATTTTCATGCTTGTGTGACGTGTGCAGTAAGTTGTTGTACAGTTTGTGGTGGGTGACTATGCGGCGCAATGCATCTACCTATGGCTTCCCAGACATGCTATATTGGAGATAAAGGACAACAGTGGCCAATCCATGGGCTTGACACCTTTCAAGGCATGTCTTATGATGGCTGCAGTATGTGGATGGGCATTATTCTGTTAGACGATACCATATTGGATGGTGGTCATAAAGGGTCAGGATGGATATGACAAAATATGGTGGACAGTCATCAGCAACCACCAACTCTGTTGTGCTGTCATAATTGATTATTCCCAAACAATGACTCCAGGGGTTAGATATTTGTGGTGCTCTGAAATCACAGCAGGTTGGGCCCTTTCTCCAAAATGTTGACAGATATGTTGATGATTATCACATTGTCCTAGACAGAATTGGGACTCATCACTATACACAATTGTTCTCCGATCATGTGTCCAATTGTGTCTAGCAGTATACCAGGTTAGTCATTGCTGGCAGAAAAATTGAGTTAACAGAACACACTGCATGGGGGTCCAAGAATGCAACCCAGCTTCAAGCAAATGATTTACAATTGTTCGTTCGGTGACTCTAACTTCAACCACTGCTCGGATCTGTGCTGCAGTTGCCCTTCTTTCAGCAACTGCCATTCACACAATTTTGCATTCTTCTTCTGGGTGGACCTGTGCTAGGTCCGTGAGTATTCGAGTCCACCTGTGTCCACGGAGGAACTACTCTCTGTAATGACATTGCATTATGGCCAGTTCTTTGGGAGATTTCATGATATGATGGCCCCATTTCGGACATGCCAATTATCGACCTCTCTCAAATTCAGACAGTTGGGTGTATGGAGTTCAAACTCTACAATTTAGAATACTTGATTATCAACAATCAGACAAAAATGGACCTTCATACATGACATACTTAATGACTTATATATTAAATAGAGATGAGCGAGCGTACTCGGAAAAGCACTACTCGCTCGAGTAATTTGCTTTATCCGAGTATCGCTGTGCTCGTCCCTGAAGATTCGGGTGCCGGCACGGAGCGGGGAGCTGCAGGGGAGAGCGGGGAGGAACGGAGGTAAGATCTTTCTCTCCCTCTCTCCCACCCGCTCTCCCCTGCTCCCCGCTGCGACTCACCTATCAGCCGCAGCGGCACCCGAATCTTCAGACCCGAGCACAGCGATACTCGGATAAAGCACATTACTCGAGCGAGTAGTGCTTTTCCGAGTACGCTCGCTCATCTCTAATATTAAACAATGTTGCATTTTCTATAACAGAGTGCCCCATCATTTGCATACTAATAAACATACTTTGATCCAAATTTCATAAATTTACTGCAACTCTGTCTGGGTGTAACGTTTTCATTTTCCACCAGTTATATAATTGTGAAAAAGAAAAAAGGTAGAGTTCTTTTCCATGGATATAAGTTAAATGATTAGTATCTGAAAGTGGCTTGCACACAACAGGTTTCACCTGTCATGTGGATACCCCAGCCATGACTCAGTCCTGAATAAATAGCAGTGGGTGGCCGCAAATGAGCATCGCCACTCCATTCACTTCAATGAGATCTCTGTAGATAGTAAACCATCTTTGATGGTCCCCCTAAAGCGAATGCTCTTGTGGTACCTGCTGCCATTCCCTTTGGGACTGAGCCACAGATAGTGTCTGCATGACAGGTAAAACCCGTCATGAGACAACCTCTTTATGAGTCACAGGGGTTGTCCTGTTTGGAAAGGCTTGTTTATGCTGCAGGTCTCTGGGACAATGTTGAAAGTCTTTCGTAAATAGGTTATATTGGTAATTTATATAACTTAGTAAATCACAGATCAAGTACTTGGTTATCCAAGAATAGGTTGCTAAAAAGGAGCAATGCTGAGAACGCAATGGAATCATGAATGTTAAATACACTCATTGTCAAAAAATCAAGTACCTAAAAGAAGTTGTCAGAATCGAGTGAAACTTTCTAGGTGTGATTGTAACATTAATATAAGTAAGTGATTATAATATCAGAGCAATAGAATAATTTAATGTAGAAAACTGAACATTTGAAGGGAGGCTCTGGTACCCTGTTAGGCTGCCCCTAGCTTGGATGCAAGATGTGATATGGGCGGGCATGGAGGCATAAAGGTTCCATATGCTATCCTGCGGCATACTGGTCCCCATTTGCTGTAACTGAGCCTCAACATCATATAAACTCATAGGCTGTAAAGGTTGGCATCCCAGATGGTCCCATACATGTTCTATTGGCGATAAATCTGGCAATTAGGCAGGCCCCGGAAGTGTGGCAATATTGTGGAGATATTCCTGTGACACTCTTGCTGTGTGTGGGCCAGCATAATCCTGCTGGAAAATAGTTCTTGGAAGCCGCCATGAGAGGCAACACATGTGGCTACAAGATATCCTGAACATATTGCTGATCTGTCATTGTCCCTCGTACCACTACTATGGGTAACAGTCTGTTGTATACGATAGCCCCTCAGACCATTACACACCATCAGTGGGGGCAGTGTGGAACTCCACAGCAAAGGGAAAATTGAGGTGCTCCCTCCTAGGTCTGCAGACACGAACATGATCATTCTCGGTGCCCATACTAAACCTAGATTAGTCACAGAAAACAACCTGGTTCCATGCTATAGCACTCCAGTTTCATTGTTCATGACATCACTGCAAACGGAGGTGACTGTGAGTGTAAAATGCAGTACACATCACATAATGGGCACTACGAAACCAAATGTCCTTCACCCAAGCACCTAGAAATGGTTCAGATAAATACAGGGGGCTGTAATGATGGAGAACGTGGCAGTCAATTAATCACAATAACCAACCAGCTTCTTGCATTCCAATAATGGACCCCCTCATAAACTCTCTTAACTAGGCAATATCTCTTTGATTGCATCATAGAGGCATCTAGTGGTCAACAAGCTCTATACAAGCATAAAAAGAGGGCCATTACACACAAATAGCCTTTGAGAGCCTTTTTATAAGCCAAGGGCGGAACCATTTTTAGGGCCTCTGGTGGCAAGACCGTTCATCTAATCCCTCCACAACTCTATTCATTTGCATATCTGATGTAACTGCATGGTGAGTAGTGCAGCAACACAATAACTTCTTCTAGGTGTTTGATTTTTTTTTACAATGTGCGTATATACTATATGAGCGTATAAACTACACAACTTTGCAGTACTGCATAAAATCATTACACAAGTGTATAGTAGCATGGCTTAATACTGAGTTGCAGAGAACTAGAGATCCTTGTGATGAGCATACACGAAGTGACCCTTTAAATTGTCTTCCATGTTATAAGATACCGGGAGCATAATCTTCAGACCTTGTTTCCTACCACGAAGGGTATGAACAAACAAGTTCATACAATGTAATTTGTATTTTAGGGGTATTTGATTTCAGTCAATGTAATGATGTAAATGAAACCAGTAAATGAATATGGCTGGAACATTTGGTAACTTGCTCTGTTATCTGAGGCAGTGGCAAAACTTTGGTTTCTATTGCTTGTTTAATGATGATAACAGTGTGATTTGCAGGTATAAGTAACAAATGAACTCAATTAAGGATCCAAGACTGGCACCTGTCTAAGTGTAGGGTTGCACTAAATGATTTCCCCATCTTTGTTTCCTGTGCAACCTGCCATTTGAAGGCTTTCCCTCACATGATACATAACAAAGAAATACTTGTTCCCTAATGGTCATGAATGAAGAAAGTAGACCTTATCCTGTAGCAGTGTACTTGATTGTTATCTCTTAGAGAAGTCAACTATATTCTTACTACTGTCTTATGTGAACAAATAATCTGTTTCTTCAGTGCACTCACATGGATTTGACCAGTTTATTTAATATAATCTGCCTTCACGTTAGAGCTTGTTAGACTGTCTCAAAGAAGCACAGTTGGACGTGGATGACTTGTGGCGAACATATCTCTAGAATAAAAATTAAAAAACATAATACGGCATAAAATGTAACTTAGCACAACATACTATGTCCAAATGAATAGGATTTGACACAATTTGGACAAGGATCCACTGTAGATTCATGCTTATTATCGAACATGTATATTTCATACAGGTTATGTATACTATTCTATATATTAGAATTTAACAGGAGAGATTTATCAAAATTGCTGCAAATAAAAATTGGTGTAGGAATCTGATTGGTTGCTCTACTTTTCCATAGCAGCCATATGTTTTGTTAGACCAAAATACTATTTAATGCTTGGGACCCACTGGATGATTCTCTGATTTCTTTAAAGATCGGTGCAATAAAGTTTTTTCTGCACATAATGATGTATTTCAGTACAGGCAAGATTTGTCACAAAAATTGCAATAATTATAAAATGTCTAAAATTCTAATACTTATAAAGATATTGCAAATAGTACTACTGTGAATTACAATCACCATTTTCTTACATTCCAACTATTACAAATTTAGTATAACTTTCAAAGAGCATCACTACATCCACGGCTATTTATGTATTTATTGGGTCTAAGGCCTCCTGCACACGGGCGGAAATTCCGCGGCGGGATTTCCCGCAGAATTTCCACCCGTGGAAGCTGCCATAAGATTGCATTAGCAAACGCAATCCTAGGCAGACAGACGCGATTTGTCCGCGCGAAATCTCGCGCGGCAAACAAGTCGCGGCATGCCCTATTTCCGTGCGCGAAGAAATCTCCCTCCCCGGCCGCTGGCTCCGGTCTGCACATGCGCCGGCAGCCGTCTCATCAAACAGCCGGAGCCATGGAAGCAGGTGAGTGCACGCTGGTCCCAGCAGGAGTGCGGCACAGGTCCTGCTGCAAGAATTCTTGCAGCCGGATCTGACCCGGCCGTCTGCAGACGGCCTAAGTGTTTTTATTTCAAGGTGTATTATTGTTTTAGCAAACTGTTTATTTATTGTGTTATAAATAGTTTAAAAATATTCCAATATACTATGCTTTATACTATATTCATAGTTTTCAAGTTTTCTAATTCTAATCATTTAACCACTTTAAGACCCATGCATTTTGGGCCTAAAAGGGAATGTGTCATCAAAACATGACCTATTTTAGAAATCAAGTTTGTATGTTTTTTTTTTTTTAATTTTTGGTAATTTTTTAATTTTTAATATTTCAATCTATATTTTTTTTTAAATCCCCAAATCCTGCATTTTTTACACTGACCACTAAAAATACTTTTTACAAAGGATGACTGTTGGTGCTTAAGCATTTGGCAGCTGTTTCAATGATTACATCGGAAACACAATTTTTGGTGACTGAGATGTTAGAACAAATTTAGGGTATTTTGTGGTCATAGATTCTGAAAATGACATAAGTTTTTCTCCATCAGATCTGCTTATCAAGATATGACATATGATCATATAAATGTATACATGTACATATACTGAATTGTATATGTAATGACTGCAAATTAAAAGCTGAAGGTACAAAGATAAATCCCAAGAAGCCTACAACACAAACAAATTACAAAGATTCTTTATTGAGACATGTCACTGAAACTACATTTCTGTGATTTCCTGCAATGAGATGTTTCTGGGCATTTGCTCTTGATGTTTTAACAGTAGTCTGCCGTCATATGTGTCCACGGTCCTTATTTCCTGGTGAAATCATTCACCCTGTTCATCACTTACATCACCAAGACAATCTGGAGATCGATCCAGAATGACTGCAGGTCCTACAATGTGATGCTCATGTTACAACAAAGTGTTCAAAAACAGAAGTGAGCATACTCTCCACAAGTTCACCGCAGTTTATGGCCTCATAGTTTGCAAGGAAATGCTTTACAACCATATAAATGACGGCCACACATGAACCTCAAAGTTGTCCACTGAATCTTGGAAATGCTGGTCTTTCATGAATTCTCGGATTTATGGTCCATAGAATTAACCTGCTTTTAGCTTCTCCATGCTCATTACAGGAAATTTTCTACATTTGTAGACAAAACACATTCCATTTCACCTGTATGTCTTTAGAAATCATTTGATCAACCCAAGTTTGATGTGCAGTGGTAGCAATATGTATCATATGTACCAATAGTAAGCTAAAGTAAATATAACAAAAATAGATAATGGCATCAGGAATATCTCAAAAACTAGAGCTCCTAGAATAAAATGGATGGTATTTTCGAAATCAGTAGCCAAAAAATATCCAGAATAAGGTCTTAAATTCCAGGCCCCATGAAAAAAAATTATTTTTGTTCTTCAATGTTATCACTGTGCTTTCCCACATTAGCAATGGTTACTCATTGAATGGAGATGGAGCACATCAGAGATCTCTTTCGGTCACCCACCTCCATTTAGAGTAAAGTCATTTGTAGATCAACGACTGCCTGTTTACGGGGGCTGTTAGTCACTTGGTCTTTAGGTGAACTAAAAACCAAGTGACTCTGACAGTCACTTGGGCAACTATTGGACTATGTAAAAGCAGCCTAAGCTTAATAATAATAATGTCATTAATAGTTGTTAGGAAGTTGACATCAACTGACTATGTGCAAGAGAGTAGCCATATAGTGACCTGCAATGTATGCTATATTTTTACAGACCTTCCGAGGAAAAGGCAAACTACACCTGCCAAAAATGCAAGCTTTTGTGTCTCTGTTGGATAAAAAGGTGGAAAGTCTTCAGGAGAGAATAACTGCATTAAAACTTATGAAAGAAGATGAGGATTTTCTTGATAGAGTGGGTGTAATGCTTCAGAATGTTAAAGGAAAATATATCAGTGTACCTGCAGAAGTAGAGGGATGGAAGCATGTGACCCAAAGAAGCAAGAGAATTAGGAGGCTGTCAGCCCATACTGCCATATGACTGTACTCATAGAGAACAGTCTAATAGGCACTCATAAATCTCTTCCATGGATGAAAAGAAGTGTTGTTGTGATAAGCAAAAAGAGAGTGGTGGTTGTGGGGGATTCTCTATTGAGAGGAACAGAGGCCGCTGTCTGCAGACCTAGCATAACCTTACAAGAGGTGTGCTGTCTTCCAGGTGCACAAATTAAAGATGTGTCTGATAGGCTATCAAGACTCTTCAGTACTTCAGACTACTACCTATTATTATTAACACATGTAGAGACCAATGACACCACAAAAAAGTACCTTGCAACTATCTGCAGAGAATTTGAAGAACTAGGTAGTCTTCTCACCCATCATCCTGGTGCATAGTCATGGAATAAGGAGATGTGAAGATTTTAGAAGTGAACAATTGACTACATTAGAGATGAGCGAGCATACTCGTCTGAGCTTGATGCTCGTTTGAGTATTAGGGTGCTCGAGATGCTCGTTACTCGAGACGAGCACCACGCGGTACTCGTCTCGATTAAACGAGCACTGACCATTGAATTCAATGGAGCCGGTAATACAGCCGGCTCCATAGAAAGCAATGGGCTGCCGGCGATCGCGGGATGAATTGTCGGGAAGGGCTTAAATATAAAAGCCCTTCCCTGCAATTCATGCAGAAATGTGTAAAAATAAAGAAAATATATATACTCACCTTGTCCCGGCAGACGGAGTTCAGCTCGGCCGGCCTGCAGTGGGTGTGAAGGGGGTGTGAGTCAGACCTGCCCCTGATTGGCTCAGCGCTGAGCCAATCAGAGGCAGGTCTCACTCACACCCATTCATGAATGGGTGAGTGAGTGCTGCCTCTTATTGGCTCAGGGGCAGCTCTCAGCTGAATGTCATTCAGCTGAGAGCTGCGCCTGAGCCAATCAGAGGCAGCACTCACTCACGCATTTATGAATTCATTCAGCTGAGAGCTGCCCCTGAGCCAATCAGAGGCAGCACTCACTCACCAATTCAATGGGCTAACATCGTTCTTCTCTGCCACAGCTGTTACAGCTGTGGCAGAGGAGAACGATCTTTATGCTGACAGTGCGGGGGGGGGAGGGGCGGTCTCACTCTTGCCCCTATTGTGGCTTAATAGTGGGACCTGGGAACTTGAGATGCAGCCCAACATGTAGCCCCTCGCCTGCCCTATCCGTTTCTGTGTCGTTCCCATCACTTTCTTGAATTTCCCAGGTTTTCACAAATGAAAACCTTAGCGAGCATCGGCGATATACAAAAATGCTTGAGTCGCCCATTGACTTCAATGGGTTCGTTACTCGAAACGAACTCTCGAGCATTACTGAAAGTTCGACTCGAGTAACGAGCACTCGAGCATTTTGGTGCTCGCTCATCTCTAGACTACATCAATGGTACAGTCAGCAAAGACTTGGATTTCTAGACTATGAAGTGAAACACCTACATGATAGGCTTCTTACTAGAGACGAGTTGCACCTCACAAATACAGGAAAGTATATATTTGGTAGGCCCCTCGCTATACTTAATAGGAGAGCTTTAAACTAGGACAATATGGGAAGGGAAGTAATAGGTCAAGAAAAAACATGCAACTAATGAATACAATTGATAACCTATTAGAGGTGGTAATCAAGAACAAAGGCAAAAAAATTGAAGGAAAGTAAAGATGTAAGAGACACTGATCACAAGCTAAAATGTTTCTATATAAATGCACAGAGTATGGGAAACAAAGTACAGTAAGAGAAATATGATGTCATAAGCATCACTGAAACTTGATGGGATGATACTCATGATTGGAATACAACGTTTCAAGGCTGCAACTTATTTATTTAAAAGAAGTGTTGCATTGTATGTTTGGAAAGAATACATCTCCACAGAGAATCAAGCATCAGGTGAATGGTAGTTTTGTAGAAACTGTTTAGGTAAGAATACAAGGAGAGAACAACAGGACTAACACTATTGTAGGTGTTTACTTCAGGTCACCCGGACAAGCAGAAGATATGGATGAACATTTAGTTGCATCAGATGGCTAAGTTCTCAAAGAACAACAACATAGTATTCATTTGAGATTTAACTATTCAGACATTTGTTGCGAATCTCTCTTAGGCAAAACCTATGGGTCTCTTGCTGATACATTTATCATCCAAAAGGAAGAAAAGAAAACAAGGGGATTTATTATTTTGGACCTAATTCTTACAAACAGGGAGAAAGTCGTTGAGGAGGTGGCTGGGACCTTGCAAGGCAGTGATCAAGCTATCCTTGAATTTTGAATATTAAAGGGAGGTAGACCTGAGAAAACACAGACTTTAAGGTTGGATTTTAGTAAGAGAGATTTTAATGGACTCAGAAAGAGGGTAACAAAATAACATAGTATGTAGAGATGAGCGAGTATACTCGCTAAGGCACATTACTCGAGCGAGTGGTGCCTTAGCCGAGTATCTCCCCGCTCGTCTCTAAAGATTCGGGGGCCGCGGGCAGGGAGCGGCAGGGGGGAGAGGGGAGAAACGGAGGGGAGATTTCTCTCTCCCTCTCTCCCCCTGGCTCCCTGCCCCCCGCCGGCCCCCAAATCTTTAGAGACGAGCGGGGAGATACTCGGCTAAGGCACTACTCGCTCGAGTAATGTGCCTTAGCGAGTATACTCGCTCATCTCTAATAGTATGCAAGGCTGAAAAAAGACAAATGTCCATCCACTTCAGCCTGTTTCGACTCCTCTTGTACATTCAAAGGAAGGCAAAAAAAACAATGAGGCAGACACCAATTCACTCCATTTGGTGGTAAAAAAAATTCCTTTCCAACTACATATTGGCAGTCATAACAATCCCTGGATCAACAACCCCTCTGGTTATTTACTGTCAATATCCTGCAATGTTGTAGTGCTCAAAGAAGACATCTAGTCCCCTCTTAAACTCCTCCATTGATTTTGCCATCACCATTTCCTCAGGCAGAGAGTTCCATAATCTCACAGCTCTTACAGTAAAGAACCCCCATCTGTGTGGGTGACGAAACCTTCTTTCCTCTAGTCACAGAGGATGTCTTCTTGTTACCGTCACAGTCCTGGGTATAAACAGATCATGGGAGAGCTCCTTGTATTGTTCCCTAATGTATTTATACATAGTTATTTGATCACCCCTCAACCACCTTTATTTCAGGGTGAATAATTCCGATTTTTATAGCTTCTCTGGGTATTCCACTCCTACCATTTCGTTTATTAATTTAGTTGCCTGTCTTTGAACCCCCTCAAGCGCTGCAATATCTTTCCAGAACTGTGCGCAGTATTCTATGCGAGGCCTGACAAGTACCTTATATAGTGTAAGAATAATGTTCTCGTCCCTTGCCCCTATACCTCTTTTAATACACCCTAAGACTTTATTTGCCTACAGTTAACTAGTACCAGGTCTTTTTCCATATCACTTTTCCCTAGTAGTACCCAAATTAGTTTATATTGGTGACATCTGTTTCTCATGCCCATGTGCATAGCCTTACATTTATCAATGGTAAACTTCATTTTCCATTTTTCAACCCAAGCCCCCAGTTTAACTAGGTCCATTAATTGTCTTGTATGATTTCTATCAGGTCATTGATAAATATATTGAACAGAATAGGGCCTAATACTGAACCCTGTAGCATCCCACTAGCAATGGTGGCCCAATCAGAGTATGTACCATTTATTACCACCCTCTAATTTCTATCTCCGAGCCAGTTCTTTACCCATATACACACATTTTCCCCCAGACCGAGCTGTCTCATTTTATATATTAACCTATTATGCGGCACTGTGTCAAATGCTTTATAAATCCAGATATATGAAATCAATAGACTCTCCCAGGTCCAGCCTAAAACTTACTTCATTGTAGAAGCTGATCAAGTTGGTGTGACATGATCAACCCCTCATGAACCCGTGCTGATGAGGAGTTATACCGTTGTTTTCCTTTAGGTATTCCAGGATGGCATCTTTTAGAAACCCCTTAAATATTTTTTCCAATTATTGAAGTGAGACCAGCCTGTAGTTACCAGGCTCTTTTCTTGACCCCTTTTTGTATATTGGAACCACATTGGCAATGTGTCAATCCAGTGGTATAATCCCGGTCTCAATAGAGTCCCTAAATAGGAAGGATCCAATGGCTGGATGTTCTTAAGGACAGAAATGTCTAAAATGGATTGAAAATTTTGCCGAATGAGGTTTTTAGAAGCACAATCTTTAATAATTCCTAATAGAAAGAAGAACGGGAAGCATTTGAAGAGACCGGCATGGATGAACATAGAATTTAAACACATGCTAGAAAGGGAAAAAGAAAAATTTATCAAAAGGAAAGAGGAGGCATATCTAAAAAAGAATATAATGCAGTCTGCAGAAATTTGCAAGAGAGGCCAAAAGCAATGAAAAAGATTTTTTTTGGTGGGGGGGGGGGGGTGGTTATGTCAAAAGCAAGGGAAAAGTCAAAGATGCTATAGGACTTTACAGAACGTAAATGGTGAATTGGTCAAAAATGATATTGAGAAGGCCAAGCTTTCAAACTCCTATTCCTAGCTTTTTCTCAGAGAGTAAAAGCAACATCAACTGATCTTAATTGTGCTATCAGAGGAATAAAATAATCTAAACTATCAATAAACAGAGAGATGGAAATATGGTGAGGGAACACTTAGCCAATTTATATGAATTCAAGTCTCCAGGTCCAAATTAATCTCATTGCTGGGTACTAAAGGAGATAGCAAAAGTAATTGCAGAACCACTCATTGTAATTTTTGAAAATTCCTGGAGAACAGGAGAAGTCCCAAAAGGTTGAAAAATAATGTCAGGATTCCAAGGAGGAAGGACAAAATGAGTAATGAATAGTAGCAATGGAGAAATAAAGATGGACTTACCATCAGATGACAGGACACCAACCCTATGATCCACGTAGACCATCACAATATCACACAGACATATGATCCCATCAGGAGAGGTGGCCGGGAGAGCGTCAATGGAAATGCCTGGGGTAAGGGAACCTTGGTCATAAATAGTGAGATAATCACAAGAAATTAGATTTCACTATTCCTGTTGGGGCTGCTGTGGGATTTCACTATTATCACTGGGGCCGCTGTAGGATTTCACTATTACCACTGCGGCCGCTGTGGGATTTCACTATTACCGCTGAGGCCACTGTGGGATGTCACTATTACCGCTGGGGCCACTGTGGGATTTTACTGTTACCGCTGGGGCCACTGTGGGATTTTACTATTACCACTGGGGCTGCTGTGGGTTTTCACTATTACCGCTGGGGCCGCTGTGGGATGTCACTTTTACCGCTGGGTCCGCTGTGGGATGTCAAAATTACTGCTGGGCCCCCTGTGGGGTGTCACTATTACCACTGGAGCTGCTGTGGGCTGTTACTATTACCGCTGGAACCGCTGTGGGGGGTCACTAATACTGCCGGGGCCTCTCTGAGGTGTCTCTATTACCACTGAGGCCACTCTGAGGTGTCACTATTACGGCTGAGGCTGCTCTGGGGGGGTCACTATTACTGCTGGGGTATGTTTACACATGGCGAAAATGCTGCAGAATGTCTTCAAATTTCAGTGGCAAATTCCGCAGTATTTCAGCATATATTTTAAAACAGCCCTTTCTTTTTTATAACGATGGAGGTAAAATCATACGTCGTAATAAGCCCCGTCCCCTGAAATGTTGACACTTTGCGATAAATAAGTGGATTTTGGGTTGCAGTTTGGGTACTCGGTCTCTAAAAGGTTCGCCATCACTGCTATATACTATTCTGGTCAGATGCAGATTTCTCTAAAGCTTCCCTTGTGGCGAGCCACTAATACACTGGGCCATGACATTGCATAGTTGTACTTCATAGGCTATCAAACTTTCCTACTGGACCTTCAAGAATTCAGTGACAGCTATTTCCATGACACAGTACACGTCTGACAGGTAAGGACCAGAATCCAGTTGTGCCAACTTCTCTATTTACTTTAAGGTCTAAATGTTTGGCCCAAATCCATCTAATACCTTGCATTAATTGTGTATTATTCACATGCAGTGTGGCTTCTCTATACTGGGGGAGCCTGGGGTGACAGTACCAGGGACAGTACCAATGCAGTTCACTCTTTGAGGTGCAGGGTAACCCGTTGAACTGACATAGTGTCATTAATAGGTTGTTAGCCTGCATGGTGCACTTCATATATCAGAAGATCTGGCACCCTGTATCTACTCTGTGTAGGAGTATACACCAAGCAGCCACCCCCTCTATATTAGGAGGCTGTGTGAGTGGCTGTCTCATCGGTGTCCTCCACAGGTGCAACTGGCTCCCTCATTTGGCATTTGGCAGCCTGCATGCTGAGGTGTGGCAGATATCTGCCCTCCTGTATCAGTAAGTATATGGCCATTTTCAGTGATTGCACGGTCTAGAAATTGGATGGTGCTGCCATCATATATTCATTGCAGTCTAAGTACCTTGCAAGGTACTTAGTGCACAATTTCATCAAATCTGTATATGCCCATTCACCACACCAAGGCGAACCTTAAAGGGGTTGTCCCGCGGCAGCAAGTGGGTCTATACACTTCTGTATGGCCATAATAATGCACTTTGTAATGTACATTGTGCATTAATTATGAGCCATACAGAAGTTATAAAAAGTTTTATACTTACCTGCTCCGTTGCTGGCGTCCTCGTTCCCATGGAGCCGACTAATTTTCGCCCTCCGATGGCCAAATTAGCCGCGTTTGCGCAGTCCGGGTCTTCTGCAGTCTTCTATGGGGCCGCTCGTGTAGAATGCCGGCTCCGTGTAGCTCCGCCCCGTCACGTGCCGATTCCAGCCAATCAGGAGGCTGGAATCGGCAATGGACCGCACAGAAGCCCTGCGGTCCACGGAGACAGAGGATCCCGGCGGCCATCTTCAGCAGGTAAGTATGAAGACGCCGGACCGCCGGGATTCAGGTAAGCGCTGTGCGGGTTGTTTTTTTAACCCCTGCATCGGGGTTGTCTCGCGCCGAACGGGGGGGGGGGGTTAAAAAAAAAAAAACCCGTTTCGGCGCGGGACAACCCCTTTAATGGATGGCGTACCATGTGGCCTGACAGCCTGTATTTGCTTTTTTGTGCAGGAATACCGTAAGTACTAAGCAGCCACCCACTCAATATAAGGAAGGTGTGTGAGTGGTTGTCTATCAGTACCTTGTACCTGTGCTATATGCTCCTCCATTAGGCTGTCTGCATGCTGAGGGATGTGGTGTTATTACCTGCCCTCTTGTATCAGTAAATATATAGGCGCTTTCAATGATTTTCTGTCTGTTTATATTTCCCTTTCTGTGATTTTAATACAAGTTTAATTTCGATGCAAACTTTGAAGGTCAAACTTGAAATAATTTTTTCTATTTTCTATTAATGAATAATATCAGCGAGGTTTGCTAACAGTGTTTTGTTCATTATTATTATATTCAGTGGTTGTGTTACCTCCTTGTATCCATATTATTTTTCTGCATCTTGCTTCCAGAATTATGCAGTGAAAAGTGCACTTTCTTTTTTTATCTCTGGATAGCCACCAGATGGCACTATTACAGTCTTTACTTGAGTATCAGACCTAAAGACATTTAATTGCACTAGGATTAGATTCATTAAACACCATAAAATCAGTGAAAATAGCAAGATGTTACCTAAAACAGTAGCAGATTATTGAATAAGTTAATCATATGCAAATTAACAGTCATAGCTGGCTCATTAGGAGAGGGTTAGTGTCACATTATTAAAGAATAAATGTGCTACAGTCAAATAATGTGACATAATTGAGATGATGATATTACTTTCACAATCCTGTAGCATATTAACGATCTTAAAGTACTGACATACTAAGGATTTGTTGTGATTTTCCATATAGAGATTTTGCTCGAAAAACAATTTTATGAAGAGGCAGAGTGCGCAACGCCATTGTGAAGTGGACAACCGTTATCTTGAAAGTGAAGTTTTATAAAGAATGGTATATGTTAGGTTGTTATCATGTTACTGAATATTGTATCATTTCTGGTAGGCTCTTTCACATCTGCGTCAAGCCTTGTCTGGCATGCAGCGCTATTCTTTCTGCGAGAACAGACACTACAATAGCACCCGATGCACCATTATAAATCACTGTGGTCCATTGGGCTCCAGTGGTATCCTCTGTGCGATGCATCCAGCACTATGCAGTGGTTTCAAATATATTCGGTTCCAAAACTTTTTGGACCCAAGGAAAATGATCACTTTTTAACAAATTTTCCTTTATGAACAAAACCTGATATCTATGCCTATACTTAGAGAGAATTGGCACTAACACATTTACCTTTATGCATGTAATTCCATTACAAAAAATTTTTCATGAGTTTTCATCTTTTCTTGCTACATCACAGCTTTCAAATGCCCCATGAGTACAAATCGATTGGACTGAAACCTTTAGGACTTTGGAATTCACTTCACATGAGCAAGGCGATAAATTCTGGTACCTGGAAAGGTCCACTATATTCTTTGTGTCTCCATAACTTGTAGATTCACCTTGTGTAGAATGATGATCATTTTATATAATCCCATTTTATGGAATGCCCACATTTTCCTATTAGAAAAGTAGTATACATTTTACTAATATTAATATGTATTGTCTTAGTGTTGTGGGTAGGTTGTATCACAATGCAGATTCAGGATGCGATACAGCAGAAGGAGTTACAAAAAATGCAATACAATATTTATTTACAAACAGAGGAACAAAAGTAAGTGATATTATGATAATAGGTTAGCATTTATACTATTACTGCAATATCACCTATTGCAAGCTGTGGCTAACTATATAACTTGGTATATGACACAAAACAAGCACAACTCCCTTTTGGAGCAATTTCAATAATGATTTGCAAAGATTAGTTTTGTTGCACCAGAATATAAGTTATTTGATATAATGCACAGTTCTTCTTAGTACAGTACAGAGAATGTCAGAGGGATCTGCTTTCTTTTTTTGAAAAGAAAAACAAATCTGTTTGCTTGCTGCGACGTTAATGACTTGATGAAATGTTTGAATTTGAACCATGATCTAACTGAATGGAGGCTATTCATAGACTCCTCCAAGCTTAGTTTGAAAGCTGCATTACTTCACAACGGCAACCGCTTTCCTTCTACTCCTGTTGATCATGCAGTTCACATGAAGGAGACTTATGCAAACATGACAGCCCTCCTCGACTCAATCAAATTTGCTGAACACAAGTAGGAAATCTGTGGTGATCTAAAAGTCATCGCTGTTCTTTTAGGAATGCAACTGGGGTACACTAAATACTGTTGGTTTTTATGTATGTGGGACAATAGGGATAGGAAATCACATTACATTCCAGTGGACTGGCCTGCAAGAAATCTTGACTCTACCGGGAAAAATGTAATTGCCGAGCCTCTCGTGGACCCAAGAGATGTTCTTCTTCCACCCTTTATATAAAGCTGGGTTTATTGAAAAAAATTTGTCAAAGGTATGAACCAGGAAGGACAGGCATTTAAGTACTTAAGAGACACATTTCCTAGATTGAGTGATGCAAAGGTTAAGGAAGTTGTTTTTGTTGGGCCACAAATTTGACAACTTGTAAAGGATCCTGCGTTTGACCAAGTTTTGGAGAGAAAGAAAAGAAACTTGGCAAGCCTTAAAGGGAACTATTCATGGATTCTTGGGCAACAAAAGAGATGATAACTACACTCAGTTGGTGACAGTACTTCTGGAAAAATACCATCAACTGATGCAGCTTCCACCTAGACTTTTTCCCTCCTAGTTGTGGAGCTGTCAGTGACGAACACAGAGAAAGATTCCACCAGGATATTTCTGTAATGGAACAAAGATATCAGGGCGGTTGGACTGAAGCAATACTTGCAGATTACTGCTGGTCTGTGTGTAGGGATGCTCCAGAACTCACTTACAAGAGGCAAGCCAAAAGCAAACAATCTCATGAAGTCACCACATGATTCTCTTCACACCGAACCACCTGCCAGGAATTCGTTCTTCAATTTAGAACTCTCAGGCCTTAGTCAGACGGGCGTTTTTTCGCGCGATTTGCGGATCGCATGACGGATGCGCATCCGCAAATCGCGTGACCGGTGCACGCAAGTCGCCGGCAAATCGCCCGAAAATCTGCTCCTAGCCGCGTTAGAAACGGGCCGGAGCTGTCCAGCGCATTGCATTCAATGGAGACGGCAATAGAGCCCGCTCCATTTAAAGCAATGCGCTGCGGGCGAGCCCGGGATAAATTGTCGGGAAGGGCTTAAATATATAAGCCCTTCCCTGCAATGCATCCTAAAATGTGTAAAAATAAAAAATATATATATACTTACCTGCTCCCGGCAGCCGGAGTTCCGCGCGGCCGTCCTGCTGTGGGTGTGAAGGGGGTGTGAGTCAGACCTGCCCCCTGATTGGCTCAGCGCTGAGCCAATCAGAGGCATGTCTCACTCACACCCATTCATGAATTCATGAATGGATGTGAGTCAGACCTGCCCCTGATTGGCTCAGCGCTGAGAGGCAGCAGTCACTCACCCATTCATGAATTCATGAATGGGTGTGTGAGTGAAACCTGCCTCTGATTGATCAGGGCTGTGACCAATCAGAGGCAGATCATTCAGCAGGCTGATAGTGCCGAGAAGCAGTTCAGGAGAACTGACAGTGGCCGCGGCTGGACTCCGGCTGCAGCGGAAAGGTGAGTATACAATTTTTTTTTATTTTAACACATTTTAGGATGAATTGCAGGGAAGGGCTTATATATTTAAGCCCTTCCCGACAATTAACCCCGCGCACGCCAGCAGCCCATTGCTTTCAATGGAGCGGCTGTATTGCCGGCTCCATTGAATTCAATGGGCAAACATCGTTCTTCTCTGTCACAGCTGTTACAGCTGTGGCAGAGAAGAATGATTTGTCTTCTATATGTTCTCAATGGGGTTGGCGCTGCTGCCACCGGCCCCGTTGAGCGCATATAGAGAAGAGAACAGGAATCGCAGATAGGTGCGATCTGCGATTTTTTGTTCTATAATTTATCGGACGAGCGCATAAAAAGCGCTCATGTGTCCGATACCATTGCAAAGCAATGGTTTTATAAAATCGCCGGACGCATGCGCATGCGCAAATCGCGGCTAAAAACGCCCGTCTGACTAAGGCCTCAGAATGTAACTGTCATTAAAAAAAATTTCAAATGCACTTTCAATGTTGTTGGTATATGTAATTTAAATGTGTCATTATCTCTTACTCCATTAAAATAACATACTTCCACCTATTGTATATCACAGAAACTAGAGCTAATAAAAAGGTTTTTTTGCTATATTCGTTTTTCTCACCCCAAAATTAGTAAGATTTGACTCAAGAAGTTAAGGAAACATTCCAAAATATTTCTTTTGTTGGCCAGTGTAATTAGACAGCCCTAATTGTACATTTTCTCATGCAGAGGGGAGTGATGACAGAATTGAGCAGAGGAAAAGAGCAAGAGAGCCACATATGTAGAGACTACCACTGTGACACAGTGTTGACTTGAACTAAAATAAAGCTACTTAAGTAGCTGACACTATGGTCCTCATTAATACCGAGATTAAAAACACTGGCTAGAGCATAATATACAGATTATTGAGATTGCCGAGATGTTATCACATTCCATCGTTAGCTATATTACAAGGACACCATTGTGCAGATAAAGACTTTTCAATGTTTGAAATCATCACCGATAAAATGGCTTACAGAAGGTGCTATATTGACACCAAAACGCGTTGCAATATTTTGGATGTTTTGTCTATTTCCTGCCATTAGACCCTCCTTTCCATAACCATCCAGTTATCTGCAATTTGATGTACAATTAGATGGGGATTCCAATTTCAACATCAGATCGTACTTCACACGACTGGATTCCTATTGCGAAATCCGCAATCTTCGTTGGTGCAGCAAATCGCACGCCTTGAAAGGCATGTATTTTAGTTTTTTTGCTCACACATACGAAGTGCGTATATCACAAGAAGAGGGGAAATCCGCAGCTGTGGACTCCACACAGACAGCCTTCATTGACATCAATGGAGGCGTCCTACCCACAGCCCATACGCAATTAACATTGCTTAGGGACGGTGCAAGTAATAGAATGATTGTAAAAAAAGATCTGTACTGCACATGAGCAACATCGAGCCGCCACGGTCATCACAGAATAATCAGGTACACAGGATCACCGGCCGGCTTCATGGCTGGAATCGGCTGTGGGATTCCGCATACGGAATCCGAAACGGTTGTGTTAAGCCGGCCTCAGTGAGTATTGTGACTACTCTTCTACACTGTCTTATGAGTGAGTGTTCTTTTCATTTATACATTGCTAAATTAAGTTATGGTGCTGTTCCAGGTATTGATGGGGAGCCAAGGGGATGTGGTTTAATACTCACCTGCTTCTCTGTTCCTGTGGTGTCCCTCTGTGCAGTCTGTGCACGGTCTGAAATCTTGGCTCTTTTTAGGCCGCTGTGTGTGTAGTGGCCCAGACCTATAGGCCACTTCAGAATGTCTTTTATGTTTGTCTTGTGTATTTGTATTGTCAGCAACTTCTGTGTGCATGAAGTATGTATGGTGCACCTCTGCAGCACTGAAAGAGTTAAAGGGGTTGTCCCGCGAAACAAAGTGGGGGTAAGCACTTCTGTATGGCCATATTAATGCACTTTGTAATGTACATTGTGCATTAATTATGAGCCATACAGAAGTTATTCACTTACCTGTTCCGTTGCTAGCGTCCCCGTCTCCATGGTGCCGTCTAATCTTCAGCGTCTAATCGCCCGATTAGACGCGCTTGCGCAGTCCGTTCTTCTCCCTTCTGAATGGGGCCGCTCGTGCCGGAGAGCGGCTCCTCGTAGCTCCGCCCCGTCACGTGTGCCGATTCCAGCCAATCAGGAGGCTGGAATCGGCAATGGACCGCACAGAAGACCTGCGGTCCACCGAGGGTGAAGATCCCGGCGGCCATCTTCACAAGGTAAGTCAGAAGTCGCCGGAGCGCGGGGATTCGGGTAAGTACTGGACGGTTTGTTTTTTTTATGCCTGCATCGGGTTTGTCTCGCGCCGAACGGGGGGGCTATTGAAAAAAAACAAAACCCGTTTCGGCGCGGGACAACCCCTTTAATGTCTGCATGAGCTGTCTCTGTCTGGAAATGTATCTTTTTGTGTTGTGAGTCTGTGGTCGACTGACCATGCTATAGATTAATGTTTGCACGGTGTGTGGTGAATGGAGAAAGTCAAATTAGTCTGGAGTCAGTCAGAGCCTGGTCTAACAGCAGTCTAATCTAGTCAGTCCATGTGCAAGTAGTCTGGCCTAAAACACTTGGAATATCTGCTGGCATGTCTTGGAAGTGAGAATGGAGGAGGCCGAAAGGTATCACCCGTCTCCCTTGGACACCTCTGATCTCAGGAGACTGTGGGATATCTACCAGCCCCTGTGAGCTAGAGGAGTTTGCAATGCAGCACTGAGTGCTGAAAAGTGAGTGTTACAGGTCAGGAGTCCGAAGAGGAGAAGATGTGTGATTTTTCCAGGAACTTGGACTGTGGGCCCGATATTCATCCTGTGTTCTGCCTCCCTGTCCCAACACCAGCTCTACTATTGCCCGTGCTGTATTTCAGCTTATGTATGTCAAACTGTTTAATATTGGATTACAAGTAAAGCAACATTGACGACCGTTTCTAGCTTTGTTTTCAACTACTCTGTCTGTGGGCCATCTTTCCGTAACCCAGCCTCACCGCAGAGAAAGGAACGGTGGCGTCACCCGTGACAATTTAGCAGAAGAAACCAGGTAACCAAGGTCCCCGGTTACCCACACTTTAATAGCCTGCCCGTGGCCCTGTTGAATGTGCCCCTGATTACAACTCATCCCGCTGTCTCCTAGGCTAGGGTTCGCTTCCCGGACCCTGCATGTGCACGCTGTCCCATAGACTTCTATAAGGAAGTGCATGTACAACAGTCTGAAAAGAGTCAAAATCTCTGACAGCATATAGACTGGGAGAACACCACAGGAACCAAGGAGTCGGTAAGTTTAAAAACCACATTCTCTTGGCTTTTTATTTTGCTTTCATATTTGCATTTTAAAGACATATGAATATATAAAAATATGTAAAAATAGAACAACATATACACTTATGGAGGAACAGTAGATTCTGCAGGGTCTGAAAGACAAACTATTAATAAAAAAAACTAACACAAAGTACCATAACATGGGGCACAGGCCAGGGAGAGAGGGGCATTGACCTTCTTCAAGTATGAGAGATCTAAGTTGTCAGAGTAGTCTGAAAGGGTGGGAGGATGTGAAGTAAGCCAACTCAAAACAAATGTTGAGAATGATGAGTCAATGGAAGTGAAGTAAGCCTACTAGGATATGGATGTGGAGTCAGAGGAAATGCAAAGGATATTACAAGATAAGGTAAGCTAACATTAGACATAAATCCTGAGGCTAAGCAATCACAGCAGACTTTTAAAGTCAATGGTGTTGAATTCACATTCAAAGGGAGAAATTGGCTTTTGGTATTTATATTGCTTTTTTGTGGACAGTGGCATTTATTTCAAATTACTACTTGCTCTTTTTTTCTGCCATCATCTTCCATAAGCTTCTCTATAGGACTTCAAAAACACCAGAAACTATTACACCTATAAAATGTTACAAAATAAGAAATACCAGCAAAAATACTTGTAAAAAGAAACCTAGGCTTTTCAGACATACTGTAGTCTCGTTTCTGGCATTTTCTTTTTTGGTGTGAAAAAAAGCCAGAAAAAAATAGCATTTTTTTGGAATAATGTCTGTGTTTTACATACTTTTTTTTGGACATACATGCATTTTTTGCTGCCCTTTTTCTTACTATAGAGGAGTCTACGGGAAAAGACCAGAATAAAATGTGAGATCTACTATAAAACTCACAGCAAAAATGCCAGTGAAAAAAACTTTCTCTATTTTCCTATAGACCTACGGCTAACTAAAAATGCCGAAATGCAGTTTGCGAAGAATGGCTATGCATGACATCAGCCTTCAGCCAGTTTCACACAGGCGTCTTACATAATGGATGCAGAAATACACTTGTGTGATGCCTTAGGGTGTGTCTGTAACCTGGGAGCTGTTAAAAAGCCTGGAAACGTGATGGAAATTCAGAAGAAATTTTCTAAAATTCTTCTGGTATCAGTATGCTGCTGTGATGCTTCACCCGCAATAACGTAACATTACAGAGTGATGCTAGGGCCATTGCTATGAGGCTGCATCACGTTGGCCTACCAAAACATAAAGCTATAGCAAAATGATGTATATAGCAGGAATTTCACACTATGGGCCCCTTCACACAAGCATTTGCAACTTTTTTGCGCACTGAAAGAGAATTTTTTGCGTGTGTATCGGCTTATTTTACTGTACATTTTGCGCCTACAAGGCATCTTCATTTGCGCTCAGGAAACAGACGCAGCTATTGAAAGGGCTTATTCATCTAATGCGTTCCAGATGTGTTCTTTTTCCAGTAGAATTCCGCAGCAATTTCGGCATCCCATTGCAAGTGCATTTGCGCACCCCCAGTTGACTTCCATGGGGACTTTCGGTGCGCATGAAAATAGAGCATGCTGCACTTTTTTTGGCACCACTGAACAAACCCATTGAAATTAATGGTATCAA
Source organism: Eleutherodactylus coqui (assembly GCF_035609145.1). NCBI lineage: Eukaryota > Metazoa > Chordata > Amphibia > Anura > Eleutherodactylidae > Eleutherodactylus > Eleutherodactylus coqui. The sequence goes on along the minus strand of NC_089837.1, from coordinate 361,887,866 downwards.
TTCTCTGCGCATTGAACACGCAAATTTAGCAGGCGCAAATACGCCCCATGTGAAAGTAGCCTTAGTATATTTGGAAGTCACCTAGTTGTAATTTCCATCATGTTCTAGGTGTTTGATTAAAATCTCCCAATTCCCAGACAACCCTGTGCAGTGATTTGAACAAACCTAGTAATCAACTTTCCTGTATTACAAAAAATTCAAACACAGAATGAAAGAACTTGAATTTAATATTTGATTTAACAAAATCTCGTTTATTAGGTTTTCTTTTGTGTGTGCACATGCAAGTTTGTGATCAAATTATTTTTGTGCCAACAAGGTGAATTGTGGTGAGAAGGCTCATACTTCTTTGGCCTTGTATGGCTTAAGTGCTTCCACAGCTGTATCGCCAGCAGATAGGATGTAGGCTTTAGTCATTTACATTTCAGTGGGATTGCACCTTGTAAAAATGAAGCAGCTTAAAGAGGCAGAAAAAAAACTCATCTCAACAAATTTTGAATGATTAATCTCCAGCTTCAATCACGAGGATTACAATTGCAATTAAAATAAAAAAAAGCTTCTCTTAAGCATTTGACTGTGGAGAAGAGCAGTCTGCAATTCAGCAGCAATTACCCTTACTTCAATGGAACAGCCTGTGACTTCAACCAAGTTGCTGATAAAAATATCACTATTGCTATTATGGGAATGCAGGCAGAAAGGGTAAAGTAAAAAGAACGGCTGCTCATAAGACATAGGACCTATTTTGGTGCAAGGAAACACATTAAGTGTATTATTCTCTAGTTGCACAGCCTTCAGACACTACATTCAGCATCAACGACATCAAGTGCTCTTGATGTATAAGCCTTTCATTGCCATAGAGCTCTCGAAGTTAAACTTATGCCAAATAAATGTCATTTTGGCACACGTTCCAGCGCTATACCCAGTGTAGCTCTAATACCTGTATTGAAAGTGTTAGCTAAGCTTTTCAATAATACAGCATACTGCAAAAACATTCAGTTAAAGGCTTAAACACATTGGCGTATGTACTAAAACGCTCGTCGCTACCGGGAGTATTAAAATTCGAGTTTGAACAAAAAAAGCGGGAAAATTGGTCTTGCCCTATCTTTCTAGGAAAAGTACATGCATGAAAGATAGGGCAAGAACTATCTTTTCTTGTGTGTAGTATTAACGTGCAAGAATCCCATTAGTGAAAACGAAACCATTGAAATCAATGGTTTTGTCTTGTCCCATTTTGCGTCCGTGGTCTCACGGCCGCAAAACGGAACAAAAACACGCCCATGTGTTTAAGTCCAAAGACATGTTGTTTACAAAGGAAATCAATTGTAGACAAACATTTCCCTATAGACATTGTTCATGTACATTTAGGTCAATCGTTCAACTGCACATAGGACTGAACGCCATGTGATCGGAATCTAAGCCATATTAAAATTAGTGCTTCTTAAAGAATGTGTCCGAGATATTTACAAAACCTTTTTATGGCAGCAAGTGTATTAAAATAAATGCTATATTTACCAGTTTGATCCCCCACCACTCCAGTGCCAACACTTCAGTAACCCCCACCTGTTTGTATGATTGGCCTAAGCAGTCTCATGCCATACACAGCTGAGGCCAGTGATTGGCAGCAATAATCACATGGGTATAAGGGCATGTCTCTACTGCAGTCATGTAGACAAAGGCCATCAAGGAGGACTGGAGCTCTGGGGGATCGAACAGATGAGTATACCTCTTTTGTTATCCTCATGAAGTTTTTGTAATGGGGTTTCATAAAACTTCAGTCAGTCACATGCTGTGTAAAACATCCATCAGGGAATGCTGCAAATACAAAGTTGAAATCTACAGCAAAAAGAGGAAAACATTCCAAAACATTACAGTAATATGCATGAACTCAATTATGCTGCAATAGTGTTTACTTAATTACCATGGCTCAATAAGGCCTCTATCGGCTTTACCGAAGAAGAGGCGTAGTAGAAATAAAAACAGAAATATAAATATACACAATAGAACTGTTTTGGCATATTGCATTCGCCAGAGCCTCCATTGTAAGGATGTATAAGAATGGGGATAAAGGGCATCCCTGTCTAGATCCATTTTTAATTGGAAAGGTGTCCGACAGGGCCCTGTTGACTCGAATCCTGGCAAAGGGAGTTTCGATACAAGGACATGACTTGGTCCTTTATTCTTGGGCCCACCCCTATTTTATCTAAAGTGGCCATGAGGAAACTTCAACTGACCCTGTCGAACACCTTCTCCCCGTCAACCGCGAGCAAGCAGAGGGGGCTGCTTGTGCGTTTGGCTCTAGCAATTAGGGACAGGGATCTGATAGTATTATCCTTGGCTTCTCTGCCTGGAATAAAGCCCACCTGTTCCTTATGAATCAGGCGTGGAATTGTGTCCTGGAGATAAGTGGTGATCCGCTTTGTGAATAATTTTATGTCTATGTTGAGGAAGGAAATTGGTCTATAGTTGCCACACACCGGGGCATCCTTCCCAGGCTTGAGGATGACCATGATGTTAGCCATCAAAGCCTGAGCTGGAAAGGGGCACCCCCGACCTACCGCATTAAAGGACCTGAGGGCCAGTGGTGAGATTTCCCATGAAACATCTTATAGAGCCTGGCTGTAAAGCCATCCATTCCTGGGCTCTTCCCCACTTTTAGGTTTTTGATTAACTCTGAAAGTTCCAGGGATGGGAAATCAGCATTGAGATCCTCCGCCTCCTTGCTTGTCATACATTTGGGGGCATTAAGGGCGAGATAAGCCTCTGTCTCCTCTGTCAAATTCTGAGTGCCTGGCTGTGTGGGCTTTTTGATATTGTAGAGTTTGGAGTAGTAACTCCTGAATTCTTTCAGAATATCTGAGGTGACATGAACTATGCCTCGCCGGCCCGATTGATGAATCTTTCATGGAATTTTATTAGTTATTGTTCAGTGTTGGTCTAGATGATTATGATGTCATTAAGTTCCTGTTCGGTGTTGGTCCAGATGATTATGATGTCACATTAAGCTTCTCATATACCAAAATCAACTTTTTGGACACCACCATAAAAATTTTAAACAACTCAATACAGACATTCCTGTACTGAAAAAAAACGATTGATCATCCCACATACCTCAGATGGGACAGTTTTCATTCCAAACGCATCAAAAACTCCGTTGTCTACAGCCAGGCCATCAGATACAACAGGATCTGCTCCAACTCAACAGACAGAGAGGAACATCTACACCATCTTAAAGGGACATTTTTAAATTAGGGCTACCATCGCACCTCAATTGGTGTCCAAATCACCAGAGCCACCAGGATACCCAGAAATCAACTACTCCAATATACAGAGAAAGAAGAGAATGATCGTGTACCTTTATTACTGATCTACAATTCACAGCTAGAGATAATAAGGAAAACCACAAACAAACTCGATCATACCCTACACAAGGATGACCATCTGAAAACCATATTCCCGGACCTCCGCTTCTGTGTTACAGGCAACCTCCAAATTTTAGAAACTTTATAATCTGGAGTGCATTGCCCTTTGATACACAAAAAGGAACTTCTTCCTGCAAGTAGCTGTAATACCTGCTCATATATACTGACCATGAACAGGATACAAATCCCCAACACACTGCAGAACTATAGGATCCCGGGGACATTTACATGTTCCATATCCGATGCTGTGTACCTGATCCTGTGCAGTAAATGTCCTGTTGGGGCCCTTTATGTTGGAGAAACAGGACAAAAACTGAAAGTGAGGATGAGATTTCATCGCACACGATTAAAGAAAGAAAGAAAGACAGAATTACCTGTGGCGGAGCACTTTTATAGTCACTGACACAACATAGATAGAACACATAAAAGTTATTATACTTCAAGCCAATGTCAAATCATAAAGCCATAGAAGAATTTGGGAGTACAAATTTATAACAACTTTTGACACTTACAACAGAGGGCTAAATTCTTCAAAAGGATGCGTGCGTGAATGGGAAGTATGAGAAATCTATAGCATAGATAACACACAGGCCTTGTGACCCCCTAACACTAATTCATGGACCATAAAACCTTTACATCTTTACCAGTGGACTATTTAAGTACTTATTTCTCTACTCATCACGTTGTGGTATTCTTTTAAATGCAAATTAATCACATCCATGTTTGTGCCTTGTCATAATTATGTGTGTGTATATATACATGCCTCTTCAGATCTATTTCATTATACCTGAGAAAGAACCCTGAGATGTTCGAAAGCTCACAATAACATCACCTATTACCAAAATTACTTGGTTTCTCCTGCTGCGAACAATCACATTTTGAATTTATGACTCATGTAATTATATTTGCCATAGAACTCCGTCTATTCTCCTTACGTTGGTTTTTAACCCTTATTGAAATTACAAATTTTTTAGCTTCAAGAACCTGTAAATCATTTTCCTTTTTATGTTCCAGCGGTCATAGCTTTTTATTGCTTCATCAATGTAGCTGTACGAGTTCTTTTTTTTTTAGGCCAAGTTATAGTTTTTATAGGAACCAATTTCAGGAAAATATGTATTGAATAACTTTTGTTAATTTTTTGGTTGGGGAAAAATAAAAAAATAACAAACTTTTTTACTATTGTTTTTTGTGATTTTTACTTTTATGGTGACACCATGTGGTATAAACATTCTATTACCTTCATTCTACAGATCACTATAATTGTGACTGCAAAATTTATAGAGGTTTTGTTATGCTTTACTGCTTTTAAATATATAACAATATAAAATGCTTTTTTTTCCTAACAAAAAGACTGTGTGCTATCACACTCCATGGGCCCAGATCATTTTCATTTTTCTGTTAACAACTGTATGAGGCTTGTTATTTGCAGGATGACTTGTTAATTTTTTGGGGTAAAATTTTGAGGTATATACAACTTTTTGATTACTTTGTATATCTATTTTAGGAAATTGAAATGAACAAAGAACGGCTATTTTGGCATTGTCTTTTTTAGTTTGTTTTTTTTCACAGATTTTTCCATGCTGGATAAATAATGTAATATGTTATAGTATGGGTTGTTGTGGCAATACCCAGATTTTTAAATCTTTTTACCTTTTCAAAATTTAAAGCATTGTGTAAGGGGAAAAAAACTATTTACATTTTTCTTCTGTTAAAATGTTTAGATGTCACGGACAGCAATGACTGTACTCTATTAGGGAATTATAAAGTAATTGAGGAAAGCTCACTGTTCAGAATCTCTATCCCTTGACTACAAGAAAGCACTTAGAAAAAATGTCTAATCTCGGAAGACTTGAACTTTCCTGGATTACACAGACTTGCCATTGATTTGAATGGGCAACATGGCCTACAAAGTTTGACCACAGATTATAGCTGATCATTGAGGGTCACAGCAGGACGACAGCTGTTTCATCAAGGACCCTTCTAAGAAGCCGGAATTGTCCAAAGCTCATTGGCTCAGCGCAGGGACCAATCTGATTGTTCCCGCTGAGCCAATGAGAGGCAGCAGTCACTCACCCATTCATAAATTCATGAATGGGTGTGTGAGTGAGATCTGCCTCTGATTGGTCAGGCTGTGACCAATCAGAGGCAGCTCATTCAGCAGGCGGGGATTTTAAATCCCCGGCTGCTGAATACTACCCACAGCTGTTCAGAGCAGTTCAGGAGGACTGCCGCCGGCCGCGCTGAACTCCGTCTGCCGGGACCAGGTGAGTATATATATATTTTTTATTTTTACACATTTCTGGATGAATTGCAGGGAAGGGCTTATATATTTAAGCCCTTCCCGACAATTCATCACGCGATCGCCGACAGACCATTGCTTTCTATGGAGCCGGCTGTATTGCCTGCTCCATTGAATTCAATGGGCTAACATCGTTCTGCCGGGACAAGGTGAGTATATTTTTTTTTTATTTTTACACATTTCTGGATGAATTGCAGGGAAGGGCTTATATATTTAAGCCCTTCCCGACAATTCATCCCGCGATCGCCGGCAGCCCATTGCTTTCTATGGAGCCGGCTGTATTGCCTGCTCCATTGAATTCAATGGGCTAACATCGTTCTTCTCTGCCACAGCTGTTACAGCTGTGGCAGAGGAGAAAAATCTTTATGCCGACAGTGCGGGGGGGGGGGGGTCTCACTCTTGCCACTATTGTGGTTTAATAGTGGGACCTGGGAACTTGAGATGCAGCCCAACATGTAGCCCCTCGCCTGCCCTATCCGTTTCTGTGTCATTCCCATCACTTTCTTGAATTTCCCAGGTTTTCACAAATGAAAACCTTAGCGAGCATCGGCGATATACAAAAATGCTCGAGTCGCCCATTGACTTCAATGGAGTTTATTACTCGAAACGAACTCTCGAGCATCACTGAAAGTTCGACTCGAGTAACGAGCACCCGAGCATTTTGGTCCTCGCTCATCTCTAATAATTAACCATATTAGGACTGACTCAAACAACCGTATTTTTGCTACGTATTATGTGTATAATACACAGTGCGAAAACCGAATTGATTTACATTGGGTCATTCGGACCCACGTTTTTTACACGCGCATAATTACGCATGTGAAAAAAATGTGTCATGTCCTGTTTTTGTGTGTGTTGCGCATGTAATACACACCATAGTAGTCTATGGGTGCATAAGACATGCAGTAAATACACATCTTTTACTACGTAAAAATTATGCATGTAATATGAAACTAAAATACGCCTGCGTGAGTTCTAAGGCTCATGTACTGTACATAAACCAATATAGTATAAATTCAAAGTAATCATGGTCAACAAAAGAGTTATATTATATAATAGAATATAACTAGAGATGAGCGAACGTACCCGTCCGAGCTTGATACTCGTTCGAGATTAGCGTGTTCGAGATGCTCGTTACTAGAGGCGAGCACCACGCGATGTTCGAGTTACTTTCACTTTCATCTCTGAGACGTTAGCACGCTTTTCTGGCCAATAGAAAGACAGGGAAGGCATTACAACTTCCCCCTGCGACGTTCAAGCCCTATACCACCCCCCTGCAGTGAGTGGCTGGCGAGATCAGGTGTCACCCGAGTATATAAATCGGCCCCTCCCGCGGCTCGCCACAGATACATTCTGACAGAGATCAGGGAAAGTGCTGCTAATGCCGGAGCTGCTATAGGGAGAGTGTTAGGATTGATTTTAGGCTTCAAGAACCCCAACGGTCCTTCTTAGGGCCACATCTGACCGTGTGCAGTACTGTTGAGGCTGCTTTTTGCAGTGTTGCACAATTTTTTTATTTTTTTTTGTATATCGGCCGTGCAGAGCAGTGCGTCTAGAGCATTGCGTCCTGCAGTAATTTTACATAGTCCAGGGCCAGTAGTGGTGGTGAGGCAGGGACAGTGAAAGACATATACAGTCTATATAGGCAGTGGGCTTTTCAAAAAAATTTGGGAAAAAAAATCTATTTGGGCTGCCTGTGACCGTCCTGACTGTACTGCGTCTCTGCTGGGGGTAGTTGTCCTAATTCATACGCAGCCAGCTAAGTGTTACAGCAGGCTTGCGCAAAATTCTTTTCTGGCTCTGCGTTGCCTCTTACATCACCGCTGTCATCCTGTCCAGAGTGAAACAGTCTACAGTAATTTTACATAGTCCAGGGCCAGTAGTGGTGGTGAGGCAGGGACAGTGAAAGACATATACAGTCTATATAGGCAGTGGGCTTTTCCAAAAAAATTTTGGGAAAAAAATCTATTTGGGCTGCCTGTGACCGTCCTGACTGTACTGCGTCTTTACTGGGGGTAGTTGTCCTAATTCATACGCAGCCAGCTAAGTGTTACAGCAGGCTTGCGCAAAATTCTTTCCTGGCTCTGCGTTGCCTCTTACATCACCGCTGTCATCCTGTCCAGAGTGAAACAGTCTACAGTAATTTTACATAGTCCAGGGCCAGTAGTGGTGGTGAGGCAGGGACAGTGAAAGACATATACAGTCTATATAGGCAGTGGGCTTTTCCAAAAAAATTTGGGAAAAAAAAAATCTATTTGGGCTGCCTGTGACCGTCCTGACTGTACTGCGTCTCTGCTGGGGGTAGTTGTCCTAATTCATACGCAGCCAGCTAAGTGTTACAGCAGGCTTGCGCAAAATTCTTTCCTGGCTCTGCGTTGCCTCTTACATCACAGCTGTCATCCTGTCCAGAGTGAAACAGTCTGCAGTAATTTTACATAGTCCAGGGCCAGTAGTGGTGGTGAGGCGGGGACAGTGAAAGACATATACAGTCTATATAGGCAGTGGGCTTTTCCAAAAAAATTTGGGAAAAAATTTTTATTTGGGCTGCCTGTGACCGTCCTGACTGTACTGCGTCTTTGCTGGGGGTAGTTGTCCTAATTCATACGCAGCCAGCTAAGTGTTACAGCAGGCTTGCGCAAAATTCTTTCCTGGCTCTGCGTTGCCTCTTACATCACTGCTGTTATCCTGTCCAGAGTGAAACAGTCTGCAGTAATTTTACATAGTCCAGGGCCAGTAGTGGTGGTGAGGCAGGGACAGTGAAAGACATATACAGTCTATATAGGCAGTGTGCTTTTCCAAAAAAATTTGGGAAAAAAAAATCTATTTGGGCTGCCTGTGACCATCCTCAGTGTACTGCGTCTCTGCTGGGGGTAGTTGTCCTAATTCATACGCAGCCAGCTAAGTGTTACAGCAGGCTTGCGCAAAATTCTTTCCTGACTCTGCTGTGCGTTCTGTAAGCGAAGTCAGCCTCCAACCACAGGCCAATAAGCGGCACATTTAATTACAGCGTTCTGTTTCTGCACTACTGGTAATACAGCATGCTGAGGGGTAGGGGTAGGCCTAGAGGACGTGGACGCCGGCGAGGACGCGGAGGCCCAAGTCAGGGTGTGGGCACAGGCCGAGCTCCTGATCCAGGTTTATCGCAGCCGACTGCTGCGGGATTAGGAGAGAGGCATGTTTCTGGTGTTCCCACATTCATCTCACATTTAATGGGTCCACGCGGTAGACCTTTATTAGAAAATGAGCAGTGTGAGCAGGTCCTGTCGTGGATGGTAGAAAGTGCATCCAGCAATCTATCGACCACCCAGAGTTCTGCGCCGTCCATTGCTGCAACTCTAAATCCTCTGGCTGCTGCTCCTCCTTCCTCCCAGCCTCCTCACTCCATTACGATGACACATTCTGAGGAGTAGGCAGACTCCCAGGAACTGTTCTCGGGCCCCTGCCAAGAATGGGCAGCAATGGTTCCGAATCCTCTCCCACTGGAAAAGTTCCCGGGGTCCGGGGGATGAGGCTGGGGACTTCCGGCAACTGTCTCAAGACCTTTCAGTGGGTGAGGAGGACGATGACAATGAGACACAGTTGTCTATCACTCAGGTAGTAGTAATTGGAGTAAGTCCGAGGGAGGAGCGCACAGAGGATTCGGAGGAAGAGCAGCAGGACGATGAGGTGACTGACCCCACCTGGTTTGCTACGCCTACTGAGGACAGGTCTTCAGAGGGGTAGGCAAGTGCAGCAGCAGGGCAGGTTGGAAGAGGCAGTGCGGTGGCCAGGGGTAGAGGCAGGGCCAGACCGAATAATCCACCAACTGTTTCCCAAAGCGCCGCCTCGCGCCATGCCACCCTGCAGAGGCCGAGGTGCTCAAAGGTCTGGCAGTTTTTCACTGAGAGTGCAGACGACCGACGAACAGTGGTGTGCAACCTTTGTCGCGCCAAGATCAGCCGGGGAGCCACCACCACCAGCCTCACCACCACCAGCATGTGCAGACATATGATGGCCAAGCACCCCACAAGGTGGGACGAAGGCCGTTCACCGCCTCCGTTTTGCACCGCTGCCTCTCCCCCTGTGCCCCAACCTGCCACTGAGATCCAACCCCCCTCTCAGGACACAGGCACTACCGTCTCCTGGCCTGCACCCACACCCTCACCTCCGCTGTCCTCGGCCCCATCCACCAATGTCCCTCAGCGCACCGTCCAGCCGTTGCTAGCGCAAGTGTTGGAGCGCAAGCGCAAGTACGCCGCCACGCACCCGCACGCTTAAGCGTAAAACGTGCACATAGCCAAATTTATCAGCCTGGAGATGCTGCCGTATAGGGTTGTGGAAATGGAGGCTTTCAAAGGTATGATGGCGGCGGCGGCCCCGCGCTACTCAGTTCCCAGTCGCCACTACATTTCCCGATGTACCGTTCCAGCCTTGCACGACCACGTCTCCCGCAACATTGTATGCGCCCTCACCAACGCGGTTACTGCCAAGGTCCACTTAACAACGGACACGTGGACAAGCACAGGCGGGCAGGGCCACTATATTTCCCTGACGGCACATTGGGTGAATTTAGTGGAGGCTGGGACCGAGTCAGAGCCTGGGACCGCTCACGTCCTACCCACCCCCAGAATTGGGGGCCCCAGCTCGGTGGTGGTATCTGCAGCGGTGTATGCTTCCTCCACTAAACCACCCTCCTCCTCCTACGCAACCTCTGTCTCGCAATCAAGATGTGTCAGCAGCAGCACGTCGCCAGCAGTCGGTGTCGCGCGGCGTGGCAGCACAGCGGTGGGCAAGCGTCAGCAGGCCGTGCTGAAACTACTCAGCTTAGGAGAGAAGAGGCACACGGCCCACGAACTGCTGCAGGGTCTGACAGAGCAGACCGACCGCTGGCTTTCGCCGCTGAGCCTCCAACCGGGCATGGTTGTGTGTGACAACGGCCGTAACCTGGTGGCGGCTCTGCAGCTCGGCAGCCTCACGCACGTGCCATGCCTGGCCCATGTCTTTAATTTGGTGGTTCAGCGCTTTCTGAAAAGCTACCCACGCTTGTCAGACCTGCTCGGAAAGGTGCGCCGGCTCTGCGCACATTTCCACAAGTCCCACACGGACGCTGCCACCCTGCGCACCCAGCAACATCGGTTTCATCTGCCAGTGCACCGACTGCTGTGCGACGTGCCCACACGGTGGAACTCTACGCTCCACATGTTGGCCAGGCTCTATGAGCAGCGTAGAACTATAGTGGGTGGCGCAGTGGGAGTCAGCCTCCTCAATTCTTTACAGAAGAGTGGGCCTGGTTGGCAGACATCTGCCAGGTCCTTGGAAACTTTGAGGAGTCTACCCAGATGGTGAGCGGCGATGCTGCAATCATTAGCGTCACCATTCCTCTGCTATGCCTCTTGAGAAGTTCCCTGCAAAGCATAAAGGCAGACGCTTTGTGCTCGGAAACAGAGGCGGGGGAAGACAGTATGTCGCTGGATAGTCAGAGCACCCTCCTGTCTATATCTCAGCACGTTGAGGAGGAGGAGGAGCATGAGGAGGATGAGGAGGAGGGGAAGAGACAGCTTGGCCCACTGCTGAGGGTACCCATGCTGCTTGTCTGTCATCCTTTCAGCGTGTATGGCCTGAGGAGGAGGAGGAGGAGGAGGAGGAGGATCCTGAAAGTGATCTTCCTAGTGAGGACAGCCATGTGTTGCGTACAGGTACCCTGGCACACATGGCTGACTTCATGTTAGGATGCCTTTCTCGTGACCCTCGCGTTACACGCATTCTGGCCACTACGGATTACTGGGTGTACACACTGCTCGACCCACGGTATAAGGAGAACCTTTCCACTCTCATACCCGAAGAGGAAAGGGGTTCGAGAGTGATGCTATACCACAGGACCCTGGCGGAGAAGCTGATGGTAAAATTCCCATCCGACAGCGCTAGTGGCCGAAGGCGCAGTTCTGAGGGCCAGGTAGCAGGGGAGGCGCGGAGATCAGGCAGCATGTACAGCACAGGCAGGGGAACACTCTCTAAGGCCTTTGACAGCTTTCTGGCTCCCCAGCAAGACTGTGTCACCGCTCCCCAGTCAAGGCTGAGTCGGCGGGAGCACTGTAAAAGGATGGTGAGGAAGTACGTAGCCGATCGCACGACCATGCTCCGTGACGCATCTACTCCGTACAACTACTGGGTGTCGAAGCTGGACACGTGGCCTGAACTCGCGCTGTATGCCCTGGAGGTGCTTGCTTGTCCTGCGGCTAGCGTCTTGTCAGAGAGGGTGTTTAGTGCGGCTGGGGGAATCATCACAGATAAGCGTACCCGCCTGTCAACCGACAGTGCCGACAGGCTTACACTCATCAAGATGAACAAAGCCTGGATTTACCCAGACTTCTCTTCTCCACTAGCGGACAGCAGCGATACCTAAACAATACGTAGGCTGCACCCGCGGATGGAAGAATTGTTCTCTATCACCATCAAAAACGTGGACCTTTTAGCTTCATCAATCTGTGTATAATATTCATCCTCCTCCTCCTGCTCCTCCTCCTGAAACCTGACGTAATCACGCCGAACGGGCAATTTTTCTTAGGCCCACAAGGCTCAGTCATATAATTTTTGTAAACAATTTTTATACGTTTCAATGCTCATTAAAGCGTTGAAACTTGCACCTGAACCAATTTTTATTTTAACTGGGCTGCCTCCAGGCCTAGTTACAAATTAAGCCACATTAACCAAAGCGATTAATGGGTTTCACCTGCCCTCTTGGTTGGGCATGGGCAATTTTTCTGACGTACATTAGTACTGTTGGTACAACAATTTTTGGGGGCCCTCGCCTACAGTGTAATTCAATTAATTTTTTGCCCACCTGCATTAAAGCTGACGTTACATCAGCTGTGCTGGGCACTGCAATGGGATATATTTATGTACCGCCGGTGGCTTCCTGGCACCCACCCATGCTGTCGGTCCACACGGAGTTGTAACTGCATGTGTCCACTTCTAAAGAACACCAGTCTGACTGGGGCATGCAGTGTGGGCCGAAGCCCACCTGCATTAAACATGACATTACCTCAGCTGTGCTGGGCACTGCAATGGGATATATTTATGTACCGTCGGTGGGTTCCAGGGAGCCACCCATGCTGTCGGTCCACACGGAGTTGTAACTGCATGTGTCCACTTCTAAAGAACCCCAGTCTGACTGTGGCATGCAGTGTGGGCCGAAGCCCACCTGCATTAAACATGACATTACCTCAGCTGTGATGGGCAATGCAATAGGATATGTTTATGTACCGCCGGTGGGTTCCAGGGAGCCACCCATGCTGTCGGTCCACACAGAGTTGTAACTGCATGTGTCCACTTCTAAAGAACCCCAGTCTAACTGGGGCACGCAGTGTGGGCCGAAGCCCACCTGCATTAAACATGACATTACCTCAGCTGTGATGGGCAATGCAATGGGATATATTTATGTACCGCCGGTGGCTTCCTGGCACCCACCCATGCTGTCGATCCACAGGGACTTCACAATAGGGAGTTGTACCTGCCTGTGTCTATGAATTAAAAACCCCGGTCAGGTTGGGGCATGCAGTGTGGGCCGAAGCCCACCTGCATTTAATCTGACTTTAACTCTGCTGTCCAGGGCACTGCAATGGGATACATTTATGTACAGCCGGTGGGTTCCAGGGAGCCACCCATGCTGTGGGTGCACACGGAATTCCCATTGTGGAGTTGTACCTGCCTGTGACTATTTATAAAAAAACGCGGTCTGACTGGGGCATGCAGACACCTTGACAGAATGAATAGTGTGTGGCACATAGGTTCCCCATTGCTATGCCCACGTGTGCAGCTCCTGATTGCGGTGGCACAGGATTATATTTCTCATTGCTTCTGTACAGCATTGTGGGCTATCGCCCCGCCCCTTTTAAAGAGGGTCGCTGCCTAGCCGTGCCAACCCTCTGCAGTGTGTGCCTGCGGTTCCTCTTCATGGCAGACGCACTTATAAATAGACATGAGGGTGGTGTGGCATGAGGGCAGCTGAAGGCTGCGCAGGGACACTTTGGTGTGCGCTGTGGACACTGGGTCGTGCGGGGGGGGGGGGGGGGGGTTGGGCAGCATGTAACCCAGGAGTTGTGGCAGCGGAGTGTCATGCAGGCAGTGATTGTGTTTTTTTGGAGGTAGTGTGGTGCTTAGCTAAGGTATGCATGGCTAATGAGGGCTTTTCAGAAGTAAAAATTGTTGGGAGGGGGGGGGGCCACTCTTGCCGCTATTGTGGCTTAATAGTGGGACCTGGGAACTTGAGATGCAGCCCAACATGTAGCCCCTCGCCTGCCCTATCCGTTGCTGTGTCGTTCCCATCACTTTCTTGAATTGCCCAGATTTTCACAAATGGAAACCTTAGCGAGCATCGGCGAAATATAAAAATGCTCGGGTCGCCCATTGACTTCAATGGGGTTCGTTACTCGAAACGAACCCTCAAGCATCGCGAAAATTTCGTCCCGAGTAACGAGCACCCGAGCATTTTGGTGCTCGCTCATCTCTAAATATAACATGTTCTTTACACTTTGTGGCTCCGTTCTATATTTTGTCGCAAAGGAATATATTCTGTCATTATCCGTTAAAGGAGAATTTGCAAAATTAACATTTATCACCTACAGTATCCACAGAACAAGTGATAAATATCTGACCACTGATTGTCCCACTGCTACGATTCTTACTAGTTACTAGAATAGGGGGTCTTGAGCATCCACATTACTCTTCACTGCAAGAATGGAATGAGGAGGAGTTTGAATGGACTGATGGTCACACATACCCTGTTTCCCCGAAAATAGGACAATGTCTTATATTAATTTTTGCTCCAAAAGATTTCCCTTTTTTACATGTACAGCTTTCTGGACACTATTTAATTTGACTTTTTTATTAGCTGTAATTAGGCCTTAATTTTGGAGTAGGGCTTATAGTTCAAGCATCCTCAAAAATCTTGAAAAATCATTCAGCGTCCTTGAAAATCCTGAAAAAATTATGTTAGGGCTTATTTTAGGTCTTTGGACAAAGAGTCCCAGTGGGCACCTTATTAATTTAAGTTCTACTGTGCCCCTTAATCTTTAATAGACCCCTCTCTGGATATAATTAATTTCAAAGAACAAGGACTGGATTGATCCTACCCTTGAGTGAGCCCCCCCAGATTCAGTGAGCCTCCAGGTTCACTGGTTGCTGACGTCGACTCTGTCCCTAATAGACAGACCTATATTATCTATCCTGTGAATAGCCAATTAATATTAATTCTGGGAATATCCCTTTTATTTCTCATGGCATGTTTTCAATACTATCAAAATGACTTTGAATAATGGTAATAGCCGAAACATACCATATTTTTCAGACTGTAGGATGCAATGTTTACCAAGAAAAAAAATATTTTTAAAAAGTCCTTGTGTCATATAGTATAGAATTAAAGATGTCCAGCGTTGCTCAGGTGGAGGTGGGGAGGAGACTAGTCAGTGAACTAGTAACCTTCCTCTACCTTGGACAATCATATGCTGTCTATTCTAGCAATTAGGTTTTCTAAAGCCGCTGCTCTACTGTCCACACCTGTCCGCAATAGAGAAGCTCTGCATCATTAAATACACAGATTAGGAAAAGGATACTTGGTCCCAGTGTGAGCTTGGTGAAGAAAAAGGGCTCACAGCCTCACAAGGGAGAAGCTGCAAGCAATGAATGTTGTCAGGGAAGGCACTGCACTGTTGTGACAGAAGTATACACGCGTGAGGAAGAGGGGAAATACATGAAGGGAAGACAGCACACATAAGTAGACTGACATTAGAAAAAGGTCCTCCTATTCCCTGACTACACTATGTGACAGTGTGTATGTGTAGCCGACCATGTCCCTGTACAGGGGCTACCCCCACTGCTCTTCTTGATATACTTTTTAACTACTAAAAGATACGACTAACTGAAATATTTATATCCTATTTTCTGTTGTCTAAGCATGAGATATTTCCAATATTTAGGTATACTAGTTATAGTCCAAAAATACAATATAATTTTCAAGCATTGTATAAGAAGTAGGTAGTAATTTTTATGAGCAAAAAAATTTTCTAGACTCATGGTTAGTAATACTGAGTGGCCTCTTACCTACCATGATAATTATACACGGGTTAATATAATTAGTGTTAAGCCAACCAAAACAGTTGAACCCTGCTTTAAGTTAAATTTGTGAAAATTTGGTTTGGGACTAACCCGAACCTCAGGCAGTTCATCTCGATCAGACCCACTAAACTATTCTTCCTCCTCTTCCGTCTAGTGTTATACATCAGTTTTAAGGGTGCTGGTAAAGTTCCACTTCGGGTAGCCCTAAATCAGACCAAACCAAACTTTTTGCAAAAATGTGGCAGAGCAGCCAAACCAAAATTTTGAAAGGTTCAATTATCAGCTTATTCAAAAATAGTGATGAGTGAACTTTTCAAAAGTTTCAGAAACGCTATCTTTTCTCCTTAGGGAGACGGTGAGTGAGGAGACTCAAAAGGCCATTCATGCTCCTCTGGGTAATATGCAAATAAAGGAGATGGAATAATACCTCCACAGTGCCACCTATTGGAAAGCAGCATTCCTTCAAGCCACTCTTTATATAAGTCTTGCCACAATGACTGGGAATTAAAAGCAAAGCCAGACTCCATGCACAGATAGCTGTTTCAGGGTATTTGCCCTTCATCAGTGTACAGTGGGAGTCTGGCTTCGGTAGTGAGAGGCCTGGGATGGGGGTCAGAAACGCTATCTTTTCTCCTTAGGGAGAGCACCTAGATGGTAAGTGAGGAGACTCAAAAGGATTTTCAAAAGTTGCTTTGGCTTCTTTGTCGATATTTCAGCGAAAGTTTTGGTTTGGTCCTAATTTGAGTATGCGCCAAACTGAACTTTTAGCCAAGTGTGACCTGAAATAGGATTGCTAAACAATATAGAATGAGTTTGAGAAATTTTTTAATCTCATTTATTCTGAATAGTCAGTGCAGTCTTGATGACGACAAATGCTTTGTAAAGGACTTTTCACATGGGACGGAATATTCCGCAACAACATTTTGGAATACGCCCTCCTGCAGAATACTCTGCACAAAAATCCACACTGCTAACGTGAAGAGTTTGATGTGAAATTGAAAACAGCTGCGCAGATTTTGGTGTGGAACTCCAGGATGGCATATTCCGCAACACTGTTGCAGAATATTCCGTCCTATGCAAAATCACCTTAAGGGACTTCTCTCAAATATAGAGTAGTATATCACTAAGGACAGCATATGCCAAAATGATAGGACCACATAAGATGAATTTAATAAGTGTAAATATAAGGAAATACTGTATATCATCTAATATAGAATATATAAATAGCTACTTTTTGAATTTCTGTAGGCTAGGTAATAAAATCACACAATGTGTTGTTTCATATGGTCACAGCATTACTGGGTGGTTTCTGACTTGGCAGAGGTTGTGTATATTTTGGCAATCTTTGTTCAAGCTTTTGCATGCATGAATGTAAGAATTCTTATCTGTACCTCAGAGCAGTACTCACCGCCACCTCTGAATGGCATTCTCACAATTTGCAATGCTTGATTAGTACATCACTAGCAACAAAAAAGGCTATAGTTGTTTCTTGATAATCAGTGTCATTTTTCTACACCAACACAACTGGTAGAAAGTTGACACCGTTGAAAAAGGAGTATCCCACATTTTAAGCAAAGGGCAAATGTAGCATTTAGAATAACGTTTAGGAAATCATCAGCGGATAAATAAGAGGTGATGTCACGCCATATGGAGCCAGCTTTGTTGACATATGGTTTGAATTAACAAGTTTAAAAAGCTGTTACGATCAGTTTTTATTTCACTAAAGGCGAAAGGCGTATGATACACTGAGGTGAGTCTAAGCTATTTGGAAAACAAAAGCATTTGTCTACAGTTCAGAGGGAGGCTAGGCTGAAATATTCAGATTTTGCTGGTATATGTTGGTACTTTATGCTATATGCTAAAAAGATGGCTATTCTTCTGGTAGTTTTAAAATGGATATCAGAAGTAGCAGGCTCTTTATTGGCCATGTGAATTAAAAAGTATAGATGAATTAAAATACAATAGCTACAATAGAAATGCATTCTAATAAAAAAAAATACATAACAATCATACAAGGAGATGTTAACAGAGAACTAATACAGTGTTTCCCCAAAACAAGACCCTGACTTTTTTAAATTTTTGCCCCAAAAGAGGCACAGTAGAGTTGAGCGAACATACTCTGTCGAGCTTGATGCTTGTTTGAGTATTAGCGTACTCGATGGTGCTCGTTAGCATCAAGCCATGTTCGACCCCACCCCAGTTTTTGGCTCCTCCCCGCTGTGATCTGCCTGTTTTGGCCCTGCCGCGACGCAGCGCTTATCAATAGCAAATTTTTGGTCTGGCAGGCAGGGGAGAGAGGGAGAGAGAGAGAGAGAGAGAGAGAGAGAGAGAGAACACACACACAAACTAAGAAAGAAAAAAAAAAGCTCGGGACCCGGCGTCCCACATACAAAAATGCTCGAGTCTCCCTTTGTAGCCAATGGGGTTCGTTACTTGAGTAGAGCTCTAGAATTTTACGAAAAGCTCGACTCTAATAACGCGGACTCGAGCATTTGGGTGCTCGCTCATCTCTAAGGCACAGGGATGTCTTATGCTTCCCTAACAGGCACCATCTGGGTCCCTCCCACTGGTCTCTGGAGTTCTGGCAGGCTTCCTTGCAGTTCTTAGAACCGACAGAAGATTGCTTGCTGGTAACAGGGTTTGTAAACCCCGCCTCCAGTAAGCGATTGCTACGATTGGCTCTCAAGTGCTGCAGCTCAGCCAATCACTGTGGAGCTCAATGAAACAATCACAGCTATTGCATTGAATGGCTGTGATTGGTTCATCGAGCGCTGCAGTGGTTGGCTGAGCCACGTCGCTTGAGAACCAATCAGAGTAATCACTTGCTGGAGGTGGGGTTTACAAACCCTGTTACCAGCAAGCAATCTTCTAACGGCACTAAGCACTGCAAGAAAACCTGCCGGAATTGTGGAGACCAGCAGGAGGGACCCGGATGGTGCTTGTTAGGTAAGTTTTTTTTTTTTCACGCAGTATAGCTAGGGCTTATTTTTGAGGCAGGGCTTATATTTCAAGCCCCTCCCCCCAAAAAATGTAGGGTAGGGCTTATTTTAGGGGGAAGACCTTTTTGGGGAAACACGGTAACAGAGATGCCTGCCTGCCTTCTGAAACAATAGCAAAAAGTTTTATAAAAACTGATGCACTTATATGGCATGTCCTTTTCCTCATTCATAAAATGGACAGAAATAGGGAAGTCTGTGAGCACAATAGTTATTCTACTACCATGACTATACTATGTGCATTATCCTTGTACTGGGAAATCATGTTTTGTATTATCCAAGTGCATTAATGGCGCCAAATAATCATAAGCTTTTTATGTTCTGATCTCACTGCGGAAACTTGTCATGGGGCCCTATTCTAAATTTTACTTTGGGACCCTATGATGGCTTGTTGCACCCCCATTTTTACATTACATTTTAGAATAGGGCATTTCTAATTCCATTTGAATATATTTAATGGAAGCAGAAAGCCTTTCTTCACTGTGAAGTGGGTTTGTCCAAGGTCAGTGCACATTATTATTACTGCATTATAATTTCATTGTTCATCTGACATAACATTAGTGAGTGCAGATAAACATATCCCCAGCTAATGAAATTAGAATATATTAGAATGCTCATAGGACCATATTCACATAAGCTTGTTGATCTTGTGCTACCTGCTTACAGCGATTATGTGACAATAGTAATGTGAGAAGAATGTTAATCTAGATAAATCATCTAGCCATTGCCACCTGTGTGTCTTCTCATATGTGCAGCATGTGGAAATTTAGTTCTTTCTTGCATACAGAATTCACAGTACAGTCTTAAGGCCCTTTAAGAAGAAGCTAGTAATTAGTGAAACGACCAAATGAGTCGTTTGCTTTCAAAGGAACATGCACAGATAATCACTTACTTTTTTTCGTCATCGCTCGTTCAGTTTATCAGGAAAGTCTGGAAACACCTAGGAATGATTTGAAAATGAATGAACGATTGTCTTCTACATGAAATGACTGCCAAACAACAAACAATCATTTTTATGCCTACATAAAATGAATGATGTACGTACATCAGCTGTTAGCACTGTTACCTTTTAGTGCAGGGGTCCTAGGTAGTGATGAGCGAGCATACTCGCTAAGGGCAATTGCTCGAGCGAGCATTGCCCTTAGCGAGTACCTGCCCACTCGAGACAAAGGGTTTGGGTGCCGGCGGGCAGGGAGCTGCGGGGAGGAACGGAGGGGAGATCTCTGTGTCCAATCAATTCGGACAGTGTCAAAATGTATGAAGAAACACCCCTATGACAAGGGAAGTGGTAATGTTGTAAATACAAGGGTTAAATTTTACAGCTATTCTGCAATTAAAATCTGCAACAATTAGTTGCGAGATTGGCCACTGCGGATTCCCTGTGGAATTCCATTGTGGAATGCCTGCAGCGATATTGCCCTGTGGGAATGGCGCAGGTTCAGTAATGTAAACAACCATTTACATACATGAAATAAATAAAAGACGTTTTTTAAAAAAAACGTAAATCCAATCTTATAAGAACTAGTATATGGTCAGCTTAAAATCAGTAGCTCTACATAAAAAAATGATTTCACTTAATTGATGCAAGATTAAATTTGCTCTTGACTTCCAAAGAAACACAGTATGTAAAATGTATTCTCTGAAGTTCCACACAAAACAATGGCAAACATTCACAAGGCCAAAAATGTAATATCAACAGTCTAGTAGTGATCACCTCAAATTGAACCTCTGCTGAATGAACTGAGCTGAAAAAATGTTTCAAAGATTTGAGATCAAAATTACACAAACATTGTTTCATTTAATCAAAATTGCCTTTGAAGTAAACCACTTGAAGACCACCTGTAGCTTTGAAATATAGTCATAAGTAATCTTCTGAAGGAGTCTCTATACGGCTCCAATATCCTAACAAAAAGGACAAAAGTAATGTGTGCATAAAAGTGCCTTTTTATATTCATGTTTCTATTAACTCGCCTTTTATTTTAGTACAGAATCATCTATCTGAGGTTAAAACAATGTACCCTTCATTAATAAAATCAATGTAATTGAAATATTGCTTGTGGTTCTGCCGAAAATGTCTATTGTCTTAGCTTTGATTAGGTTCACAGCAGCAATGTTGTGCATTATATACAGAATATGTCTTGAGAATAGCTGTCAGGTTATTCTGTATTGTTAAATTACATGAACATTCGACTTCTTTATCAAATGTATTTCATTACAATGATTTAATTGATCTCTATTGTTAATTGATGTCGTATGAATATTACTCGTTTCTTATACTTAAATCATTTATGCTAATACGCAGTAAAGAATTTTCTACATAATCATATACCTTTTACACTTTATAGGACTATACCTAAAGGGTTTGCTGGTTTGGACAACTCCCATGCATCTAAAAAGCACGCCAATGAGCTGCTTTTATCACCAGGGAAAAGTGACAAGCTTAACATCCTCTTCCCTACAATGCAAGAGAAATGAAGCATTGCATGCTGCCCAATGAAATCAATGGATTGCTCAAGTAATGTGTGGATAATTAGGTTTTTCTTAAAGATATGGCAGCTCTTCGTCCTGGCTAATAAATAGGAGCAGGAGATTAAAATTTTTAAAGACCATTTACAAATAAGCTATAGTTTTTAATTTAATCACAATGACTAGCTTGTTTTGCGTCCATTTGACCAAGTATATATTTTTTGGTTTCTTACATCGTTGCATTCAAGGAGCCATAACGTTTTGATTTTTTATTCAAAGTAATGGTCTGTTTTTGCAGAACTAATTGTATTTTCAACTACACCTCTTTGGTGTACATATAATGTACTAGCTGATATACCCGGCTTCGCCCAAGTTAATTGTATGCAGGTGTTTACGTGTTGTTTGCACAGAAACTTTTATGGAGTATTGGTTGCTGTAGAGGAACTGAGGAATAAAATATGTATACATATAGAAGAGCGTTAGACTCTTTTTAGTCCCTATGCAGAATATGCCACCTCTCCCACACTCCTCACTTAGGACCTAAAGAATGCTCGCACCAAATTTTATACTTGTACAACATCAGGGAGTTACATAACATAGGGATGCACTTACTTTTGCAATTAGCATTGAATAAGCGAGTTGTGACCCATTTACTTTTCCTATTTAGGTCGTAAAGAATGCTCATGCCAAATTTCACGCTTGTACGACACCTGGAAGTTACATTACATTGGGGTGCCAGTATTTTTACACTTAGCCTTGAATTATCAAGTTGTGACCCTTTAACTTTTCCTATTTAGGACCTAAAGAATGGTCGTGCCAAATATCATGTTTGTACGCCCCCGGGAAGTTAGAGAATTAGTGGCGAGTCAGTCAGCCAGTCAGTGAGGGCTTTCATCTTTATATATATAGAATGTATAACTTACCATATATACTCGAGTATAAGCCTAGTTTTTCAGCACATTTTTTGAAAAAGCCCCCCTCGACTTATACTCAAGTGAGGTAAAAAAAACAACAAAAAAACCCCACAATAATCGCCTCCCAGCCGACGTCTGTGTCCCCAGCTTGATGGTCTCCCCAGCAGTGCGGCAAGCAGCTTGAGAGTTCTCCCCTCTGTTATCTACCTGCTCGGCTTTGAATTCGCCCGCTGTCAACGCTGCGTAAGTAAGCGCTGTGATTGGATCGAGCGCCAGCCAATCACAGCCGGCGCTCGATCATTTACAGGCATTCAGTGAATGACATTACTGAATGCCTGTGATTGGTTTATCGAGCGCCATGTGTGATTGGCTGGTGCTCAATCCAATCACAGAGCTTACTTACACAGCGCTGATGATGGGGGAATTCAAAGCCAAGCAGAAAGATGACAGCGGGGGTAGAATTTTTAAGCTTGCCGCAGCGTACCGGAGAGACCATTGCGTCGGGGATACAGACGCCGGCTGAGAGGTGGGTATTGCGCTTTTTTTTTTACCTAGTATATACTCAAGTATAGTTAGGCTTATACTTGAGTCAATAGGTTTTACCAATTTTTTTGTGGTAAAACTAATTGACTCAGCTTATACCCGGGTCGGCTTATACTCGAGTATATACGATATATAAAGTTGGGGTTTTTTTTTGTTGGGTGTTTTTTCGTCTTGTTTTTAGAGCATTCACCTTATAGCATAAATTACATTATATTTTTTTTCTGTTGGATAGGCTATGTTGACAATAGCACTTTGTGTTCCCATCTAGCTGTTCCATTGTGAGAGGAGCTAAAGTGAAAGAAATTGGATCTGAAAAATAAAGGCAAATGGATAGGGTTTCTGTTTGGTTCTGTTTTTTATTGACAGCAACATTAAAAAAAAATGTTGCAATCCATTTTGGTTCTGTATTTTTAACTGAGACATAACTCACATAAAAAGAAGTGGAACTGGAAACAAAAATGCAGCAATCTATTGAATGACAACAAAAATTGGCAAACAGTTTGAAACTGAAGATCTTCAGTTTCAATTAATGTTTATGGGCCCAAAAACTGATGGAACTAATTGTGTGTGGCTGGAATCCTACTTTCAGTATTCTTCTTGTAATGCTCAAGTGTGATGTCATCCAACACCTTTAACATTTTTATTCTTCTGCCTTTATTCTTCTTGTAGCTTTCACCTGTAGCATTTTGGAGTACATGTGACGTTTTGGTCTCATCTTTTTTTTTGTTAAGCAGGTTTAGGTTTTTCTTTACAGTGTTAACCCCAATGATAAATAACATAATACTTTTATAGTTCATGCCATTACAAATGCGGTGATAACTATTATTTTAAGTTTGCTTATTTTTTCCATTAAAAAAGGTTTCTGCTGTATTTTTATAACTTGTTATTTTTTTATTAAAACCTTGTTACTTCCACCGTTTATTAGTCCCACAAGGCAGGGAACTTGTATGTGTGATTACTTGCATAATACACTCATTTCTCTGATCCCAACCGTTAGAGCAGAATGATGGCTGTCATTAGACATCCAAGTGCCTTCTGCTTGTTTGAAAGCCTTAGACTAGGCCTCTAGTAGGGTGTTGGCCTGGCCTAAAACCGCTTATTGTCCTCCATAAAACGAAGTATTGGGGGGTCACTAAGGGGTGAAAAGTATTCCTTTTCATTTTCATAGGTGTGTCATTTAAGACAAGACAAGGATGCTATTTATCTATCATCAGAGTTTCTACTTAGAAGGGTTATGCCAAGATGAATAGTCCCTCCCAGAATGAAGAGGTACAGTGAATCCCTGATGGCTCTAGATCCCGCTCTCAGCACACATGGTGATCAGCCATCTTTATTGGGCACAGCCATGGCCAGCTACACATTTCTGCTGCAGTGGAAATGCATCATCGTCTACTATTCACCTCCTCTAAAAAAATAAATCTTTATTAATTCAAACTTTTAAAATCATCTCTGAGACAAACACACACATAAATGTTCCTATAAAAAAGCTCCAGCATGGCTATTCGGGGTGGAGGAAATATAGGGATCACAATATCATTACTATTGATAGCTTTCATGGACAATAGATTAATAACAAAAGATCTCCTATTACCAGCCATTTGTGTCTATATCTTGTGGCATGGCTTTGATGATGGGGTACTCGAGGGTCATGCATGTACATTACAACTCTGATGGACAGTGTTGACAACATGTGTTATTAAAGATCTAAGATTTGGCACACACCAAAGTATGCTTAGATACCTACCTGTGACTACAGTTGATACACTGTTAAAATTATTGACCCATAATCTGACTGATAATTTAAATATCAGCCATGGGTATAGTAGTACCTTGTAACATTTATCATGTCACTTTCCTTGTTTGCATGTGAGCCAAGTGTATATGTTCAGGCATGTGCATTATGCTAGCGCTGTCATCATTGTGAATCCTGTGTATCAACTAGTGTTTAGTGGAAGCGCAAGTACTAGCTATGGCCTAGACATTGCATAGTAGCATTTCAGCATCCCCTCCATTTTCAGCGATCATTGCGGATGTGATGTATGGATTCCCTTGATGAACTCTATATGAACTATAGGGGAAAAACACATTGGAATGAGTTGTTTAATCCTATTGGAGGATCATTTTATGTTATTAGGGTCACAAAAGGTGTGTTAGCAAAGAGCCTCTGGTTGACCGATGCGTCTGTTAGGTAGGCTGACAGTAGTATGCAAATAGGGGCAGAGTATCCTCATGTCCTATTGGTATCCCTGCCTGACAACTGCTTCTGATAAACATACGAATCTCATTAAACTCATTTTGGGATCTACTCCATATTCGTAAATATTGGATTTTCTTCAGCTGAAGGACCATCTGGATGGACATTTGGGTATCTACTGTGTTTGTGAGTATGTAAATGTGACCATTGGAAGGGATTCCTGAGTTTTGGAATTACATTTGAACATCAAACCGTGGGAATTATTAGAAATTGAATTCGTTTTCTATATACTTAAAACTACTTGTTATTGAGATTGGCAGTTGGTTCATAATAAGTTATCAGGTTATCTAATTGCCTGGAAATAGGAGATATTTTGTTATTAATCTATTCTCCATGTAAGCTATTAATATTGATGATATTATGATCCCTATATTTCCACCTCCCCAACTATCCATATAGGTGTTCTTATAAGATCAGTAATGTGGTTCGTGTGTCTCAGAGATGAATTTAAAAATAAATTAATAAAGATTTATTTTTTTTAGAAGACATGAATAGTTGATGATGCTGAATTTGTGATATTCTCCATTCATCATAGTATTATATTGTTCTGCAGTGTAATTGACAGCCATTCATATGAATCGCCATTCTCTAATACCAGGATTGCAAAAAGTCCACCAGAACAGGAGCTGTTTTTACTGAGCGGTTCTCCATTCTGGGTCATAGAGTGGTTGTCTCTCACAGGGCATATAAACAGGGATTCTGTTCTAAAGGAATTAATTCTAAAGGAGTATGTTCCATAATTTTATAAAATGTCAGAAAATGGTTTTTAAAGCGTATTTACATGAAATAGTAAAAATACTGATGTTTGACCAATGGATAGTTAATTGATACTACCCCCTCGGGAAAATAAATCTCTTAATTATTGTCAACATTTGAAAACATTAAATAAAATCTTAAATAAGAATATTTGATTTGCATGAATTATTTATTTATTTAGTAAGCACATTGAGATGTAATTGGAAATGAAAGGCCAAATAAAGCAGCCTGATAAATTTACTTATCAGTCTCTGGGGAACGGGAAGAAAAGGCAACTTGCAAGTGAGACAAAAGTAAGAGGGGCTTCTATGACTGGCAGTTCCCATTTCTTTACAAGTGTTACATTTCAGTCCCCTGCCATTTCCACATGTTTCCTGTTCACAGATAATTTGTACAACATATTTTATCATTCAGTTTTAGACACAGTTGAAAGACTCTTGCCTAAGGCTTGGAACACTTTGAAAATTGTATACCATTTGCAAAGCTTTCTTCTGCTTGGCTGTACAATTAGGTGACTGTCTTTACATAGACAGTGGGATTTATTCTTTTTTGGAAAAGCTCAGCTAAGGTGAACTATGAATGATAATAGATAGATGAGGGATTAGTGACTGGTAGATTTATTACAACAGAAAGGCAGTCTTAAAAATACCTTTTTACTTGTCTAAAAGGAAAGAGCATCTAATATTAAAAATAAATAAATATATATATATATATATATATATATATATATATATATATATATATATATATATATATATATATATATAAGAAATTGAAGGAAGTTGAGCTATACATTCAAAAAAAATGTTCATATATACAGCAAATCTGTATTTACAATTTGTGCATAATATTTTCCCAGTGTAAACTGTCTTTATACTATTATGCTTTTTTTTAAAAAACATGAATATTTGTCCTAGCCACATCCTCACGTTTTGTGACGATAAAAAATTTTGTCTAATCGGCTCCCACTCCCTAGTCCCTGTCCTCCACCACTAGAAGTCAGGTGACCGCAGCATCACAGTCCCAAACTCCTGGCATCATGGCGCCCAGGATGTGTACACTGATGCCAGGACCTCAAAAGGTGAAACTGGGGGCTCTGATTGGCCACAGTGGTCATCTGACTTCTGGCGGCACAGGAGAGGGACGGGGCAGTGAGAGCTGGTTAGCTGTGCCTTGGAGGGAAGGGGGGAGAAGGTTGGTGAGTGTGCCTTGTTTTTTAATTTTAACTGATGCCCAGCCCTTAAAAATCTTTATCTTGAAACCACACAAGCCCTTAAAAGGGGTTATTCAAAATTAGCGAAACATGGCTGCTCTCCTTTAAAAACAAAACTGCACCTATCCAAGGTTATATTGTGGTATTACAACTTACCCCCATTTGCTTTTATGCAGCTGAGATCCAAAAGTGGTCACAACCCATAGAAAACTGTGATACTGTTTTTGGAAGAAAGCAGTCATGTTTTTCTAATCCTAGGCAAGCCCTTTAATATATACGTGACCACAACAGACACTATAACTGAAGATAGCATCTTCTTATGTGCGAGTTTAAGCCCTCCAGCTACATTGCCCATAGTGTCAAAGTATGAGCAGTATTCTCCCCTCCCTCTGGGAATGCTACAGCACAGCTCTCTGAGCGCCCCTACTATCTCGGTCACATCAGCATTATATTTGCATTCAGGATCTGGAGTCATGTGACCACTAACATAACCGGGATGGGAGAGGGGTGCTCAGTGAGCTGTAACAAAGAATGTGGGTTATAAAGCTTTTACGCCTGGAGATGGCATGCTGTGCAAAATTAGAAACTACAGGATTATGGCCAGAGGTGAATGAGATAAAAATCTCACTGAAGCACTATGTTATCAAAGTAGAAGTGATATGGTCCATCTAGTCTACCTGTCAGGACTTGACCCTGCAACCTCTCATGCTTCAGGTGTTGCCTCTACTGAACAATTCAACAATAGCTCCCCCTGAGTCCTAGCACCTTGTTCCTTATCCCTTGTCTCTTGTTCCATGTTCCTGGCTCCGTGTTTCCCTGTCTTGGTCCACCCCATGTCTTATACCTTCCCCAATTAGCTTCCTATATAAACCCTTAAACCAGCAATTACCTCTACCTGCTCAAAGAAGACTTCTCTGTGTACCAACCACTGGCTTGTTCCCGACTACTTCCCTGCTTAATCCTTTGTGCTGCTTGACATCTCTGTGTAGCGACCCTTGGCTTGCTCCTGACCACGTCCCTGCTTTATCTTCTGTACTGCTCGGACATCCTATGTGCCAAGCCCGGGTTGCCCGACCTCGCTGTCTGCCCTTGTTAGCTGTGCCCAGGATTCCAACCTAGTGCCAGACACTGCCCTTATATTATTTCCTTTTTATTTTACTCTCAGGGTAAACATCTGCTTATCTCGGGCATGCTTGATTTTGTTTATTGTTGATTTTCCAACCAAATCTACTGGAAGTTTGCTCCAGTAATCTACTACTCTTTCAATAAAAAAAAAATATTTCCTGACATTGCTTCTTATCCTTACCCAACTAATCACAGATTGTGCCCTCTTATTCTAGTGTTTTGCTTCCTAAGAAAAATAGTTTCCTCTTGACCCTTAGTTATACAGTACTTTTAACATATTTAAAGGCTTTGATCATGTCCCCCCTCTCCTTTCTTTCTTCCAGACTATACAAATTAAGTTCTTTAAGTCTTCCCTAATAAGTTTTATTCTTGAGAGAGACCTTACCTAGTAAGCTTTCTTCTATGCCATTTATGAACATATTAAAAAGAATCAAACCTAGAATAGACCCTTGTGGTCACAACTTATAACTGCACCCTGTTCAGAATACACTACCATCCTCAACCACCACCACAACTACCAATACACCACTACCCCTAGCTTTTTTCATGTTTTTTGGGAGGGTTTATTATTATTACTAGATTGACCACATGTTTGCTACGTGAGCATAAAATGTTTGGAAAAATGGTTGTAAATGTTTTAAGAACTGTTGAGCGAGGATTTGGCTTGAACTGTTCGCTGTCCACGTTTTGGGGACATGATAATAGTCAATTATTGTATATTACATGTCGGTATATTACACCACTTACTATAGTTACGGAATATGTTGGTGCTATATAACTAAGGATTAATATTAGAGATGAGCGAGTATACTCGCTAAGGCTAACTACTCGAGCGAGTAGTGCCTTAGTCGTGTATCTGCCTACTCATGTCAAAAGATTCGAGTGCTGGCGGCGGGCGGGGAGCGGCGGGGGAGAGCGGGGAGGAACGGAAAGGAGATCCCTCTCTCCCCCCCACTACCCCCTGCTCACCCCCGCAACTCACCTGTCACCCGCGCCAGCAGCCGAATCTTTAGACACGAGCAGGCAGATACTCGACTAAGGCACTACTCGCTCGAGTAGTTAGCCTTAGCGAGTATGCTCGCTCATCTCTAATTATTATCATAGTATATGTTACTGTGGAGCCCCCAGTATATTCGTGTATCCTGCGGTAATACCTTGTATCTCTGATATACTCTAAAGATTGGTACAGTCTACTACAGAGGGAGAATACAGTCACAGAGCTGTAGACCAGTATATACTTGCAAGTAGCAGAGCTGAGTGTATACCTGTGCATAGCAGAGCTCAGTGTGTCTATCTGCGTGTAGCAGAGCTCAGTGTGTCTATCTGCATGTAGCAGAGCCGAGTGCATCTATCTGCGTGTAGCAGAGCCGAGTGTATCTCGCTGCATGTAGCAGAGCTGAGGGTTTCTAGCTGCGCGTAGCAGAGCTGAGGGTGTCTAGCTGCACATAGTAGAGCTGAGTATGTCTAGCTGCATGTTGCAGAGCTGAGTGTGTCTAGCTGCACATAGCAGAGCTGAGTGTGTCTAGCTGCACATAGCAGAGCTGAGTGTGTCTAGCTGTGCATAGCAAAGCTGAGTGTGTCTAGCTGTGTGTAGCAAAGCTGAGTGTGTCTAGCTGCATGTAGCAGAGCTAAGTGTATT
Organism: Eleutherodactylus coqui; assembly: GCF_035609145.1. Taxonomy (NCBI): domain Eukaryota; kingdom Metazoa; phylum Chordata; class Amphibia; order Anura; family Eleutherodactylidae; genus Eleutherodactylus; species Eleutherodactylus coqui. The sequence goes on along the minus strand of NC_089837.1, from coordinate 361,858,153 downwards.
TACCAGCCGGTAGCAGAGCTCCCCCCTCTCCTCTCTCTCTCCTTCACTCTCCCACCCCTCTTCTTTCCTCCATGCTCACAGCTGGTCCACTGCACCACTCACTGCTCTCCCTCTGCACCACTCACAGATGGTCCTCTGTACTGCTCACCTTTTGTTCTCTGATCCGTTCACCTCTTGCCCTCTGCACCGTTCACCTCTTGCTTTCTGCACGCTCACCTCTCTCCCTATGCACCACTCACCTCTCGTCCTCTGCACCACTCACCTCTTGCCCTCTGTACCACTGATAGCTCGCCTGTGTACCGCTCACCTCTCTGCACCCCTCGCCCTCTTTACCGTTCGCCGCTCGTTCTCTCACCACTCGCGCTACAACGATTCACTCTCCTTAGCATCGTGCGCCCATAGACTTAACATAGGAACTGAGAGCTGCCCTCGCAGGTCACTCGATGTACTAAAGTCAAATTTTATGATTTTACAGTGGTGGTGAGGGTGTCACTAATCTAATGACACCCAAATCATCCACAAACTGTGGTGCAAGAAAAAATCTGCAGTCTTATTTATATTAGATGCTTAATACCCACAAGTAGGTACCGTATATACTCGAGTATTAGCCAACCACAAAAACTGGTAAAACTTATTGACTCGAGTATAAGCCTAGCTATACTCGAGTATATACTAGGTAAAGCCGTCAGCGCTGTGTAAGTAAGTGCTGTGATTGGATCGAGCGCCAGCCAATCACAGCCGGCGCTCGATCCAATCACAGTGCCTACCTACACATCACTGACGGCGGGGAATTTCAAAGCTGAGCAGGGAGATGACAGTGGGGAGACTTCTCAAGCAGCTTGCCACACCGCCGGGGAGACCATCGCGCCGGAGGCACAGACACAGGCTGGGAGGTAAGTATTGAGGGTTTTTTGTTGTTTTTTTTACCTTACTCGAGTAAAAGCCATGGGGGGCTTTTTCAGCATTAAAAAATGTGCTGAAAAACTAGGCTTATACTTGAGTATATATGGTATGCAACATAACAAGCTAATATGGCAAACTCGGAACTTTGAAACATATGTGATAGCAGAAGCAGAGAGTATATTTTGGGGGGGTTTTTCCCCTATTTTTGGTTTTGAGTTTACAAAAAAAAAACACCAGTAGACTAAATCGAGCAGCTGCAGTGCACCGAATACTTTACAGACTTATCCCCCACACTATAGAGCAATGTCTGCCTGCTTAGCTGTAAAATGCTGCTATTAACTATGTTATACATGGCTGGGTCATATGATGCAAGCGTCCAATGAAATTGCCACCCATATATGATGTGGAGGACACATTTGCTCATATTATCAAGGCTTCCTGCCTGCTGATTGGTTGCATGCTAACCTAGTTTAGCATGATGACCTGGTTCACCATGCATTATCAGAAAGACCATTTTCCAGCAATTTTTGCCCAAATCAGGTCAGACTGACCCAATCCAGTTCTGTGAGAATTGGCCCATTTTTAACTATCAGAACTATGATCTCCAACACTATACAGTATACACCATTTTTGTGACATACATAAAGACATCAATAAGATTAGTTTGACATGATCTGCCATCAGCAAAGCCATGCTGTTTTAGATCCAACAGGTTGTTAGTTTTTAAGTTGCTAATTTGCAAAGGCTGTTTCAATTAAGGAAATTATATTAGAAATGTGGGTTTCACATTTTCCTATTAAATAAAGGCACACAAAGCCTGGTTACTGAAAAATCAGTTTTACAAGAGAGATTGATTAGTGTGAACTATGCCTCAATACTAGATCTCAGAAGACATGTTATAGAAATGCATGAAACTGGAAAATGCATACAAAAGCATAGCTAAAGACCTGGGTATACATCTGTCCATTTGTATACCTGCTGCCTCAGGGCCTGGACACCTTGCAATCATTGAGGGAATAATGAATTCTAAGGTGTATCAAAACATTTTACAGGAGAATGTAAGTGCAGCGGTCCATGACCTCAAACTGAAGAGGCGTTGAATAATGCAACGAGACTGTGAATGAAAGCACACAAGAATAACAACTAAAGAATGGTTGAAAAAGAAAATTTGTGTTTTGAAATGCCCAAGACAGATTCTCCACCTCAACTCTTGAAATGCTGTGATATGATCTGAAGAGGGCTGTGCACACAAGTCATCACATAAATATTGATGAACTGAAAGACATTTACAAAGGGGAAGGGTCCAAAACTCCTCCTCAACATTGTGCAAATCTTATTTGTAGCTTCAGGAAATATTTGTTGGAGGTGATTGGTGCCAAAGAATGATCTGCAGGTCATTAAATTTAAAGGGTTCACTTACTTTTTTTCATGTATTGTGTATGTCTTCTCAATGTGTTCAATAAAATACATGAACTGTCTAATTGTCTGCTATCAGTTTAGATTTAGATTTATCCATAATTGTAAAAGACCAACTTTTATTAGTAATTATGCAGAAATCCAGGTAATTCAAAAGCGTTGATTTACTTTTGCCTGCAACTATTGGCAGCTTCATCTCAAACATGTTCTTTGACTTATGAGAATACCTGTATAATTCAAAATATATTCCAACCACAATATTCCTCTGAGGCTACCCACACACGGGCGAGCACGATGTATGGCCAACAAACTCGACCCAATATCATGCTCGTCAGTGTGCCTTTTTTACTCCGATGCAAGGCATTTTCCTGGCCAAAACGCCTCCCATCAGTTCTGTGAAGTTGCAATCCTACAGGATTGGCAAGTGTTTCCCATTGTTTTCAATGAAAAACCTTATATCGCACTCACAAGCACATGGCATGCTGTGCGATATGTTTTACTGTCCCGTTGAAAACAATTGGCGATGCGTTCCAAGAAATGCGAAAAGATAGGACATCGCTCTTGCATATGGCTCCATTCAAAAGAATAGGGGTTCATGTTCGCGCAAAATTTGTGCATGTCGCAACACACAAAACTTGCACGAGTTTCACAGACATGTGGGACCAGCCTTAATCAAAGCTTTTAAAGTCTTTCGCCCAAAAATCCAACTGGAGTGCATAATGATAAGTAATATTTAATTTTTTGCATATCCAACCACACATTTTGCAGTTAGTGGTAAGAGCTTGTGTGTGTAATGAGCGTAGCAGAGCTGTGTGTGTGACATGTGCACATAGCAGAGCCTGCGTGTGTGACACACGCACGTAGAAGAGCCTGCGTTTGTGACGCATGCACGTAGACGAGCTGTGCATGTGTGACGCGCATGTAGCAGAGCTGTGTGTCTGACATGCATGTAGCAGAGTTGTATGTGCACGTGACATGCGACGTGCGTGTAGCAGAGCAGTGTGTGTGTGTTTGACGCACATGTAGCAGAGCTATCTATTATCTATCAAATACCCTAGAGGTGCAATGATGGAGACCTCATCAGAGGTCCTAAACCAGCAGCCGTGTGCTTACAGCTCTAATCCCTTTCACTATATTATATTGATAAGTGTCGAATATTAATAATAATTATTAGTTCACATACTAACTACTTCATGAAAGTTTTAGTCCTGCATAAAGTCTTTGTTTTTGAGATTTTTTTTGTGAGCCATCTCATGCTGTGCAATGCAATGGAGTGTTATGTAACTGTCACAGTGCTGACATTACTAGGAGATTATCACATAGTCAGTGGCTAGGAGTGTGGATCCTTGTGACCGTAACCAGTTTGATGCTGGTGAGACTGGACTGTGGAGATTAAGGGACCCCTTGTTTTTCTCCTTGCATCTGTGAGCAGGGTTGGACATAGCCACAGAATAATTGACAGTTGGACACTTGATCTGCAGCAGGAGACAGGTGTGAATACAGTATGAATACAGGGTTAGATGCAATCAGGACAAGAAATGGATCCAGAACTGCCTGACTGGAGCAAGGACACATAAGTTTGTGAGGATGCAGGTTGGAAGGTGGTGTCCAGGAATCAGACAATAGATACCAGAAAGTTAACCAGAGGATGGTGAACAGTGTTATCATCATGCCTAGAGACAATCAGTAAAATGTATGCAAATATTACCCAATATGCTGTTCTCTGCCTATCAGTATGTACTGCAGTTGTGAAGGACCCTCTGGGGTTTCACCTGTTCCCCTGTGGACAAGTTCGAGCCTGATGAAGCATGGTCACAAATTAAGCCAAGGGCAGTGCCAGTAGTAGAACTACACGTTTCAGGCATGGTGTCCAACGATCAAGTCAGGAGCAAAGTCAGCTGTAGGTTGAGGTCAGGATTTGGGTGTAGAACTACATGCATAAACAGATAAATCCAATGAGTAGGAAATATGGAGCAACTATGAGTAGTGATAGGTCAAACACAGGCAATCAGTATAGAGACTAAGACAGAAGAGACTTGACTCAAACACCTAAAGAGTACCCTATTTGGTATAATACAGCAACCATTGATGGCCTTATCATAAAAGCAGCCAATTAAACACAGAGCACAGCACAGAAGGAATGAACTAATATAAATTAAAACCAGGAGGATGGAGTCATATGAAAACAGAACATAACATTCACTTAAAGGGCTATTCCTTAAAGTGAAAGTTATATGCTTCATAAGGCAATATCATGTAGTTTTGCAGTCTAATGTTATAACTTGTTTTACAAAGCTGGAGTGATATTGCTTTCCCTGTGGCCCTTCCACCCCTTCCCACTTAGTTCTCCATTGGTATCCAGTGGTTATGACCTGTACACCCCAGTGTTTTATTGGTCAGGCATGCTCAGTGCCTTCAAATTCTGTAATGACACAGTATTTACAGCTGCAAATGCGCACTGTCAGTAACTGGCAATGGGGCATTGTGGGAGATGTAGTTTTTGCACTCCTCAGCGCCCATTATAAATAACAGTATGTAAGTATGAAGTTGATTGGAAAGCAGCGTTGGTGCAACTCTGCAAAAAAAAGTTGCTTGAGGTTAGTTTGACGATGGCAATATGTGGAAATGTTAGGGACATTTTGAAAATTTTGCTCAGTCTCTGGAATACTCCTGTAAGATGCAAGGTGGAACCTATTTGTTAGTGATATCAATGTTGTGCACCCATGCCTAGTGACACAGTGCAAGCGTAGCACAGATGTAAGAGCATGAAAGGACAATGCTGGAGTACAAAAAGGTGAGTAACACTGCTGTTAGTGATATTGTGCCATACAAGGTCCATATACAGTATAGTTTCAGCCAAAAAAAGTATACTGGATTTTGGATAGACAGTCATTCATCTAAGCACATGAAAGAAATTGAAGGGGCCTGAATATAATTAGATTAAAAGCTAAAAAAAAATTAAATTGATTTGAAAAATTTGTCTCCAGACGTACTATTGTCAGAGACTTTCACATATGGTCTTTGCATTGAAAATTCATTTTCTGTGTTGATGGTAGAACTATTTTTCTTCTAGTTTACAATGAATGTGTCCTTGTCATCTAGACAGTTCTGGGTATAAAAAGCTCATTAGACAATGTCACATATAAGACCATTAATCAAAATATTAAGAATGACAGAGCAGAACACTGATTCCAGTGGCAGACTCCAGAAATTGGTGCCAAAACTTCTATTTTTTAAACTAGCTATACATACACTCTTTTATCCAAGTACTTAAAGGGGTTTTCCCGCGGCGAAATCAAAAAATGTTTTTTTCAACATACCCCCACATTGTGCCCCGTTAAAAACAATCCCTTTGTTATTTAAAAAAAAAAAAATCGCTTACCTGCATCACTGTTCGGGCAGCTTCTTCCTTTCTTCTTTTAAAGATGGCCGCCGGTCCTTTCCCAAGGTGCACAGCGGTTTTCTCCCATGGTGCACCGCGGGTCTTCTCCCCTGGTGCACCGTGGATTATCTTCTCCTGTCTTGCGTTCCACTGCCGATTACAGCCACCTAATTGGCTGATCGGCATCACGTGATGGAGGCGGAGCTACGATGCCGCGGAGAAGAGGGAGGAGCCAGGACGCCGCTCGTGAGCCCGAAGGGATACAGAAGAGGAATCCTTTGGTGCGCAAGCGCGACTGTTCGTGCGACTAAAGAAGCAGCTTTAGTCGTCGCCATGGAGACGGGGGCGCCAGCAATGGAGTGGGTAAGTGAATAACTTCTGTATGGCTCATATTTAATGCACGATGTATATTACAAAGTGCATTAATATGGCCATACAGAAGTGCATAACCCCACTTGCTTTCACGGGACAACCCCTTTAACAGTAGAGAACAGAATACAGTGGCTGTTCTCACATTCACGGACAAGGACAGGAGATTCCATATTTCCTTAGAGCTTTAGAGTCTATTTTGGGTGCAACGCAAGGACCAATAATCATAACTGCTTTACTCTACTTTTTTCTTAAATGCACATGGCTGAGCCACGTAGCTTTCTAGTGCGAGGTTGCATGACATCATTGGGATCCATATATTCAGAGATATTGCATTCTCCCCTACAAAGACTACTTTAATGGGAGAATACATCCATGCAAACAGAGTCTGATAGAGCATGCTATGATTTTTTTTTTGCCTCTTTATTAAATTTGGAGGCGTACAATAGGGCTATTTCAGGCTTTGCTCACAATAGCATTGTGGTTTCCTTTTTCCTGCGGCATTACTGTAGCTGAGAAATCGAATCCACTGGCTATATAAATCAGTCTTATGACAGAGCTGAATGGTGTCTAAAGGACCCCACTGACTGTCATATGGACTATTTGGTTTCCATTGTGCTGTCTATTATTTTTTTTCTGGATGAACTAGCGCAGTATGCTACACTATTTTGTCTGAGATTTAAATAGAATTCAGCAATGGCGGCTCCAAATGGAATCCGAAACGCTGATGTGAATAAAACCTAACTTATGGGTACTGTATAAAAGCTAAGAACAACTTATAGGTGGCACTGTACAATAATTTGGCTGTGTGCATGAGCTTTTGTGACTGCATAACATAAATATATATCATACCCTGCAACAGCCTCCAGCCTCTCTGAGCATCCAGAGCTAGCTCTTACTGCAGAAGTTTAACTACTTAGATGTCATGGTCAATGCTGACTACTGCATCTATGCAGTTAACAAAAGGGACACTAAACTCTATCAACGCATCAACTCCCTTGTGACTCAATTGCAGGGTGCTGATGGATTGCTATGGCAGACAATGACCTAGAGAAGACTACAGGGTTGTCCTGTGGCAACAGAAGTACTGTAGAGTATGGTACAAGCACTCAAGTGATCACAAGTCCAATTCTCTTTGTGAGACTGAAAAATAAATAAAAAAGGAAAAATAGAATTCTCTAAAATATTACTTTACATTAAAAATGTTGAAAATTCCGAAAATTCCCATTTTTTCCATAAAAATCATAAACAACAAAAAACAAAATTGGTATAATTAGATTTGTAAAATATTGCACTATTTATCATGTGAACCCTGTAGAGAAAATAAGGCCAGAATTGCAGGTTTTTGGGCACTCAGTCTGCTAAAAAAGAATAAAAGGAAAAAGTAAGCTAAAAGTTGTACGTACCCCAAAATGGTACCAATAAAAACCACAGCTAGTCCCACAAAAAACATACCCTCATACAGCCCAATCAATGGATAAAAGGATAAGTTATGGTTCTCAGAATATGGTGATCGAAAGGAATATTTTAAATAAAAGTTTAAAATAAATAATTTTTTCAGACATTGGTATGCAGTTGTGCAAAGGATCCCTTTCAACTGACATGACAATATAGTATTTTCAGTTGTCCCTATTTTTATTATTTGCTCCTCAGTCAGATGGTTTATGGTTGCCTATCTTATAGTTCTTGAATATACAACTTAAAAGAATACACCCCCCCCTTGGTTAGGTACTCTAAGAACTTGTGCACAGGAATGTATCAAAAATTATTATCACTCGGCTATACAGATGTCCCCACTGCACTTTTAACGTTCTGCATGGTATTTTTGAACACACTGCATAAAGGTAGTGTAGCAGTACTATTTTCATATAAGTTCCACTTGGTATTTCATAAGGGTACCTTGCCAGAAGTTTAGAGGGAGAAAAACAGTAATCTACGGTACTATCACAGTAAGCTGTGGATTTTCCGCAACGGAGAATTCAGTGGCAAAATCTACAGCATTTCCGCATAAAAAATCGCGTCAAAATCTGTACCATTGGTGAGGATTTTGACCAAGATTCAGCTGCATATCCACAGCTGATTTCAGCCTGCACAACAATCGCCTCACATCTGAATACTTTGTGCTGCCAGCCCCATGAGCGCAGCTTACCTCATACCCAGCAACTGCTACTTCTACTTCAACTGACCAGCAGCAGCAGCGCTCACCAGAGCTTGACGGATGATGGGGTGCGTTGCACTCTTGGGGCTGGCAGTGCAAAGTTTTCGTAGGTAAGGAAAGTGCTTTGCAGGCTGAAATCAGCTGAATCCTGGTCAAAATCCTGGTCAAAATCCACAGCAATGGTGCAAATTTTTTTATGCAATCTCTTTTTATTAAAGGGGTTCTGTGATTAGAAAAAAAAATCCACACTTACGTATTCTTCCCCAGGCAGTCTTTTTACCACAGCATCTCCTGATCTTCTCCTGGCTCCTCCAGTCCCCTGGGTTACATCACCTCCAGCCAGCTGGCCAACTCTTCTATTTCCTGTGATGTAGCATACATTTGCGACATTCTGCTTCCTGCAGGTCAATATACGCTACATCACTAGTAACATAGTGTTCACTGCCTAGCTGGGAATGCTAACTCCTCGGCAGTCTGCTTTAGCGTGCAGGCTCGGGCTATTGGTGTGACTGCGTATGCACGCTCTCTCACTGTGAGTGTTCATATACTATACGAACACTAGCAGTGAGACCCTGCATGATAAAGCAGGCTGACGAGGATTCGGGATTCCCTGCTAGGCAGTGAATGCTATGTCACTAGTGATGTAGCATTCACTGGCCTGAAGGAAGCGGACTGTAGTAAATGGACACTACATTACAGGAAGATGAGGATCTGGCTGGCTTGCGGTGATGTGACTCGGAGGACTGAACAGCCAGGAAAAAGATTGGTGAAGAGAAGATGTGGTAAGAAGGCTGACTGGGGAGGAATAGGTAAGAACTGAATTTTTTTTAAGAAATAAAAAACATTTAAGAGATAATGTTAAAGCAAACACACATTTCAAAAGGAGACATGCAGGTGTGAACTTGTAGTGACTCTGTCACCAACATTTTGCAGATGGTGACAGAGTATATTTAAAGGGGTTGTCCCGCGAAAGCAAGTGGGGTTATACACTTCTGTATGGCCATATTAACGCACTTTGTAATGTACATCGTGCATTAAATATGAGCCATACAGAAGTTATTCACTTACCTGCTCCGTTGCTAGCGTCCCCGTCGCCATGGTGCCGTCTAATTTCGATGTCTTCTGGCGTTTTTAGACGCGCTTGCGCAGTCCGGTCTTTTGGCTGGTGAATGGGGACGCTCGTGCCGGAGAGCTGGTCACCGTGTCGTCATCGTAGCTCCGCCCCGTCACGTGTGCCGATTCCAGCCAATCAGGAGGCTGGAATCAGCAATGGAACGCAAGGAAGGAGAAGAAAATCCACGGTGCACCATTGGAGAAGACCCGCGGTCCACCGTGGGAGAAGACCAGCGGCACCATCATTAAAAGAAGAAAAGAAGAAGCTGCAGAACGCTGATGCAGGTAAGCGCAATGCCATTTTTAAAAACTAACCTATGCTTTCTTTTTAACAGGGCAGAATGCGGGGGTAAGTGAAAAAAAAAATTTTGCGCTTTCGCCGCGGGACAACCCCTTTAAGTTAAAGTTTGGGTAGAGTGTGAAATACAAACACCAAACATAGAAAAGAATACAACAAGAGATGAAAAAGTGGTTGTGCCTTATTCATCACCTATTAACTAAAAGATATACATAGTTTCATCAGAGATATGATGTGGTTACCATTGGATTATGTGTTGTGTAGATCTTTAGTAAAGTCTAAACAGGGCTGCTAGACGGACAAAAACTTATTTCTAGTGAAACCCTCCCCAACTGACCACTTGTCAAAGCAACAAATCTGAGAGGCTTTATCTCTCCACAGAGCAATTGATGGAGGTTCGGGTTCTTTCCATTTCTGAAGGATCAGTAATTTTGCAGCAGATATTAGAACAGTTGGAAGGCTCACATGTGAAGGGCGGAAGAGAGACAAAGGTCTCCACAAAAAAGACTAAAACATTTATTAATCTGCTCAGAGATCATTGACCAGAATGGTCTAATCAATGGACACTCCCACCACACATATAGTAGAGTACTTTTATGTGTGTTGCATCTCCAACACTTGTCAGATGGTTCTAGGTCTAAATTGAAGAGGTAAATTCTGGTTCTATACCCCCTCATAAATCATTTAAACACATTCTCTTGCACATGCTCACATTTGGAAAACCCGTGTGCGTTACTGAGGATTCTGTCTACGTCTTTTGAGAGAGATATATTCAATTCCCTCTCCCATTTTCTAAGAAACCAGTGCTTCTTGTGGGAGGATTCCAGTAATAAGCCATTGTAAAGGTGCGGCAGAAGTTTGCAGTGAAATTTAGGTAGTGATAAGTAACCACATAGGGTCTCCCAGTGAGGCATTAAAGGAGTTTTAAAAATTTCCAGAGGGTTAAGATAAGATCAAATTTTTGTATATGATTTTGGTATAGTTGAACTATATCCCTAATTCTTGGGCTTTAGATAATCTCAAGGACAGTAAAAATTCTTAATTTCCTGCAAACTGTAGAGGTTGACAAATGTTTGTTTTCAAGAAGAGCAAGGATTAAAGGGGTTGTCCCGAGGCAGCAAGTGGGTCTATACACTTCTGCATGGCCATAATAATGCACTTTGTAATGTACATTGTGCATTAATTATGAGCCATACAGAAGTTATAAAAAGTTTTATACTTACCTGCTCCGTTGCTGGCGTCCTCGTCTCCATGGTGCCGACTAATTTTCGCCCTCCGATGGCCAAATTAGCCGCGCTTGCGCAGTCCGGGTCTTCTCCTCTTCTCTATGGGGCTCCGTGTAGCTCCGCCCCGTCACGTGCCGATTCCAGCCAATCAGGAGGCTGGAATCGGCAATGGACCGCACAGAAGCCCTGCGGTCCATGAAGACAGAGGATCCCGGCGGCCATCTTCAGCAGGTGAGTATGAAGACGCCGGACCGCCGGGATTCAGGTAAGCGCTGTGCGGGTGGGTTTTTTAACCCCTGCATCGGGGTTGTCTCGCGCCGAACGGGGGGGGGGGGTTAAAAAAAAAAAAAAAACGTTTCGGCGCGGGACATCTCCTTTAATTATTCTTGGTTAATCTGACATGTCTGGGCAAAATTCTTGTAGAACCTGTATATTACCTTTCTGATTGAGCTAATGTGCTGTAAAGTGACTCGGGTAGGCTTTGCCCACAGATGAAAGGAATTATTTCCCCCAGAAGATCTCTCTGTATACTAACTGTGGGAATGTTGATGAAGTGTCCACCAGTCAGCCACCTAGGCAAGTGAATTGCTTTGTAATTAGCCTTGGATGTCTGAATGGTACAGATTTTGAAAATGTTTGTGGCAGAAATACTGGTGATTTTGCTGCAGAATTTTCTGCTGATGGAAGTCTGCAGCATTTCTGTTACATGTGAACAGACCCTTTCACAAAGCTCCATATACATGGATGTGACATTAATACATCATCTGATAAACTAAGTAACTTTTTTTTTGTACAAAGCAGCAAATGATAAGCAACACAGAGAAGTGCAGAAACCATAGGATTATATAACCACTTATTACTGCTCCATGCAACCTAAATGGAAATGTAAACTGGTTTTTAGTACATTTAAAAATTTCACAAAAAGCAAAGGATGTGTTGAAATAACAAATGCATTTGATCACCTGAAAATCCCGCAATGCCATTCTGGTGCTTTTCCATTGCTATCATGCAATGTCGCCAAAGCGACTACCTATACATGACCACTGTAGCCAATGGCTGTCTGCTGATTGGCTGCAGCGATCATATGCTGGTAGTTACAATGTCATATCTACAGGATAGCAAAAGATACCAGAGAGAACATCAGGATTGTGGATTTTTCCAGTTGAATAGTACTTATTTTTTATTTTATCATATCCCCTGCGTTCTGTGAGATTTTTTTAAATCCCCCGACAACCACTTTAATCTGGTCATATTCACAAGGCCTTATTTTGATTAATGAAGTAATAATGTTGCCTTTATTTGAGTTTAATTCTAAAAAAAAGTCAAGTTGAATTCTGAAGTCCCTATTAGTTTTATGACTTTTATAGAATTAATGTATCTCGATACCATTTTTACTGTTATATGTCTGATGACATCATTTACTGTACACACAGGGAGCCTCAACGGACAAGTCCACAGTCTCTTGGTGGCCTGTGAAGATGCTCTATTGTATAGGCAAAACTAAGAGCTTTTTCTGTGTTTGTGAGCCCAAGACCCTTCACTATATTTATGTTTGCACCTCGGCAGGAAAAAGAGACTTTGCATAGGTTTGTTATGGCACTTCACTCCATAATTTGCTGGCACGTAGCCTGGTATAAACACTTGTAGTAATGTGTGTGCTTACACAAGTAGAGTGCTTTCATTTCCTAAATGTATATTTCTGTTTGTTTTCAAAACATACAGTGAATGTAATTTTCTTACTCCAGGTAAAATGCCTCAAAAACTCTCAAGATGAAAACAGGTTTGTATTTCAGAGTAAAACCTGATAAAACATTGGATATTTACCTTTTATTCGCGCAATAACAAATCTCTATACAGAAATAGCAGGCTTCATATGGTCAGATTAGGCTTTCTTTCTAACAATACAGTAAGTGATGTTAAAAAAATGCCATTAGCGTGTAATTCTGCCATTAAAGGGATAAGGTTGACACAGTGACAGCTCAACTCTAATGAGGTGGCGGGAGCTGAAATGATCAGCTCCTTCTCACAAAAAGACCATAGATAGTGCCAATGATCATACCGAGCAATGTATTTAGTACCGAGACCCAGATGCAGAAGCTTCCTTCCTCTATTCAAGCTCTTCCTATGGAAAGCTGTGACATCATCACAATGTCTCAGGATTCCAACTGGAGGAGAGGAGCATGCTGGGAGGACATGATATATAACATGGATGCATGTTTCGGCGGCGTCTTGTACCCTAGTAATAATGCATTCATATCATGCAAAATTTGTTACCCCAAATCATTGTCTCTACTGATTGGATCTCCAGCCCTCCACTAACTGCTCTTTACATCCAAACTAGAACCATTTGTACACAGGCACTGTGCACCCATTTAAAGATCTCATATCCCAGCAACCGGTCAGGAACAAGTTGCAATAAACATGAGGAACTTTGTTCTCAGGCATTATAGCAACTATGTATGTTGGGTAAAGCGCAGATTTTATGTATCGTTCTAATGAGATGATTATACTGTGCAGTAAAGTGTATTGTTAAAGTCATTAGATTAAATTGTAAAAGAAAAAAAAAGTTGCTTTTTTTAAGTTTTCACCTATATCAAGCTTAAAAAAAAAATTTAAAAATTGCTTTTTCGTTTGGTACCACCATAAAACCCCATCTGTGCAAGCAAAAAGGGGGAAAAAATAACTAAAGTACAAAAAAAAATATTCACTTTTGACATGGATCACTTCAAAAGGTATCTGAAGGTATTGATCCTGAAAGAGTTAAAAAGGTTTCCCACAATCAACATTTTGTCCCTGATCCACAGGATTAATCATAAATGTCCAATCTCTGGAGGCTCCATCATTGGCATGACCTCCGAACAGTTAAACAGGGGTTTTATGTTCCCTGTTTCTTCTTACTGCAATGTTTGAGCATAATATCTGCCACTCCATTCAAAGCCATATAGCAATGGCACAAAAATGAATCAGAAAATCAATACAGTATATTACTAAATGTATCACCTTATATAGTATATCTATATTTGTCTTTAAAAACAGGGATGAAGACCTATCAGTGACTATATACCAATATATCTATAAATAGTGTTCCATACAAAAGTATTTATACACTGTATAGGTGATAAGTGTTAGTTTAGATCAGTGATACCTCGATCTCTAGGACTCCTATGGATAGCTAAAATGGGGGAAAAAATTGTTCCCAAACTGCCCCAGCTATATAATCTTACCAAGGTGGAGCTTAAATGAAATGGAGGTTGAGTAGCATATGTGCGCTGCTGTTCCTTTCACAGTCTAAAGCTGTGGTGGCAAACCTATGGCATGCATGCCGACAGCTGCTCACCACAATAGTGATTACTCATCAGCACTGATCCTGGGTGCACACTCTGACGGAAGTGTGTGCACCTGGGATCCTCCTCCCGGATCCCCCCTCTCCTTGGTTCTGCAGCAGAGCAGAGAAGCAGCAGCACTTCAATGACAAGGAGGAGGTAAGTATATGAGTTTCAGGGGGGGAGCTATTACTACTGGGGCTGATATAGGGGACACTACTAGTAATAGTGTCCTCTATATTGGCGCCAGTAGTAATAGTATTACTACTAAGGCTAATATAGGGGACACTATTACTACTGAGGCCAGTGTGAGACTCACTATTACTACTGAGGCCAATATAGGGAATGCTATAACTACGGAGGGCCACTGTGGGGGTCATTATTACTACTGGGGCTGATATAGGGGACACTTACTACTGAGGCCACTGTGGGGGTCACTTACTACTGGTGCCGATATAGGGGATACTAATACTAGTGAGGCCACTCTGCACATGGCAGCATACATAAAGCTGACTAGGGGTATGTTTACACATGGCATAAATGCTGTGGAATGTCCGCAGTGGAAATTGCTGTGGAAAATTATGCAGCATTTTTACATCTACAAAATAGTCAAAATGCATACCATTGTTGCGGATTATGACTGGGAATCAGCCGCGCAACCGCAGCTGATTTTATACTATGCTGCGCTCCCCTTCACCTTCTTCAAAGGTTTCCTGCTGTCAGCGCTTCCCAGCTTCTGGTTTTCAGCAGTCTGGTCAGGTGCTGGGAACCAGAAGCCAGGAAGTGCTGACAGTGGGAAGTCTATGGAGGAGGCGAGGGGAGCGCCGCATAGTATGAAATCAGCTGCGGGTACTCAGTTGATTTACAGTCACAATCCACACCAACAGTACTTCATTGCTCCATCTAGGAAAAAAACACAGGGCGTTCCTCCCTGCCTATTTTGAAATGGCCCTGTCCTTTTTATAATGATGAAGGTAAAATCATAGGTTATGATAAGCCCCGCCCCCTGATGTGTTGGCACTTTGCGATAAATAAGTGGGTTTTGGGTTGCAGTTTGGGCACTCGGTCTCTAAAAGGTTCGCCATCACTGGTCTAAGGGAATGACTACAGACATACTGTAGTTCTATATATTCCGAATGGAGCATCAACTCAAAGACCAAAGATAACACTGCCTGTCAGTCAGAGAAAAACTCCTTCTTGATAATGGCACTGAAGAAAGATATCCATAAGACTCTTGGAATGATGATTATGTAAGCCACCTATCTTTAGTCCGAAGATTGAAATGAAGTCCTGTGTAAATGTGCGTTTAGATTATGGCTAGAGTATTATTGACGTGCTAGCATTATATTGAGCAAGGAGCAGGCAAGGCTTAAGGAATAAACCTATTGAAATAAGTATATTTTACTATACAAACAATTATTTATTAAAAATTACATTTTAATGTGAAAATTTGCAGAATTTCACCAATAAAATATGGCGTTAAATAAGTTAGCATCATGTGAGCTAACATAAAATGTGAATCAAAAGTAGTTGCTGTAACTTACTTTGTGCGTGTATGCATTATTCATTACTGAACAGTGAGCTCATTTCTATACTATTAGAAAGTAATCACATGACCATGAATAATTTTAAGAATATGTCCAGATTGTATCCATTACACTATTAGTGCTGGTAAACACATATGCTTTAGGTTGGATTAACATCATATGAGCATTTATGGCTTTTATTGATACAATAGATGCAAAAGCTTCTTGTGCCGTTGGCCAAGCTGATAATGCTTTTGTGTTTCCTGTAGAAGGGCAACTAAACTAATAAATGGAATGAAGGGACTGGAATACCCAGAGAGGCTATCAAAATTGGGATTATTTACCCTGGAAAAAAGACGGCTAAGGGGTGATCAAATAGCTATGTATAAATACATGAGGGGACAATACAAGAATCTCTCCCATGATCTGTTTATATCCAGGACTGTGACGGTAACGAGAGGGCATCCGCTACGCCTAGAAGAAAGCCGGTTTCATCGCAGACACAGAAAAGGGTTCTTTATTGTAAGAGCAGTGAGACTGTGGAACTCTCTGCCTGAGGACGTGGTGATGGCAAAATCCATAGAAGAGTTTAAAAGGGGACTTGATGTCTTTCTAGAGGGGAAGGATATTACAGGATATAAATCTTAGGTTAATTGTTAATCCGGGTATACAGGCAGGTAGTAACTATTAGGGGTTGATCCAGGGATTATTAGTCTGATTGCCATGAGGGAGTCGGGAAGGAATTTTTCCCCCAAAAGGGCTAATTGGCTTCTGCTCTTGGGGTTATTTTTGCCTTCCTCTGAATCAACAACATAGGAGGATAACAGGCTGGACTAGATGAACATTGTCTTTATTGGGTCCTTATAATGTATAAGTGTCTTTCAACTGGCATCAAGCTATTTTATGTGTGCTTGCAGATTAAAGGGTTCGTGAATGATTTCTCATTAAGCACTAAAATTAATAAAAAAAACAATATATTACAAAACGTTTTAAAATTAAATACCTGCAGACGCTTTAAAATCAGGGAGTGTGGCTAAATAGTGACTATTTGCAAACACGGCTACTGCATGTAAATATGTAAAGTACGTTATTTTTTGTGACTTACTGTATACTTATGACAGGCTACATTTGGCGTAAATTATTTTATCCAAGGTCATCAATGTTGAAACAAATCTATATATGTAAATGCAAAAGCCCTCACTGACAGACTCGCCATTAGAGATGAGCGAGCGTACTCGGAAAAGCACTACTCGCTCGAGTAATTTGCTTTATCCGAGTATCGCTGTGCTCGTCCCTGAAGATTCGGGTGCCGGCACGGAGCGGGGAGCTGCAGGGGAGAGCAGGGAGGAACGGAGGGGAGATCTTTCTCTCCCTCTCTCCCGCCCGCTCTCCCCTGCTCCCCGCTGCGACTCACCTGTCAGCCGCAGCGGCACCTGAATCTTCAGGGACGAGCACAGCGATACTCGGATAAAGCAAATTACTCGAGCGAGTAGTGCTTTTCCGAGTACGTTCGCTCATCTCTACTCGCCATTAATTCTCTAACTTCCCGATGTCATACAAACTTGAAATTTGGCAGGAGCATTCTTTAGGTCCTATATAGGAAAAGTAAAGTGATCAGAGCTCAATTATTCCATGCTAAGTACAAAAGTAAGTGCATCCCTATATAATGTACCCAATCTAGTTCTCTAACTTCCCTGTGACATACAAACTTGAAATTTGGCACAAGCATTTTTTAGGTTCTAAATTGGAAAAGTAAAGGGGCCACAACTCAATTATTCAACACTAAGTGCAAAAGTAAGTGCATCCCTATGTAATGTACTTAATCTAGTTTTCTAACTTCCTGGTGACATACAATCTTGAAATTTGGCATGAGCATTCTTTAAGTCCTACATAGGAAAACTAAACAGGTCACAACTTGATTATTCAATGCTAAGTGCAAAAGTAGGTGCACCCCTATTTAATGCACCTAATCTATTTCTCTAATCTCCCGGTGTCGGACAAGCATGAAATTTAGTATGAGCATTCTTTAGGTCGTATATAGGAAAAGTAAAGGGGTCACAACTTGATTATTTAATTCTAAGTGCAAAAGTAAGTGACCGCCTATGTAATGTAACTAACAACACACATCTAAACTGCACAGACATGAAATATGCCACAACCATTCTTTACATCCTAAAGGGAAAAGTAAAGGGGTTACAACTTCAATATTTAATTCTAAGCGTGAAAAACTGTGGTAATCCGTAATACATAACGGCTCTCTTCATAGAAACCATAAAGCCTAGTGAAATAACTTGTATACTGAGGAGAATCTACCTCACCTCTATGTGTATATAACCTCTATATACTGAGGAGAATCTACCTCACCTCTATGTGTATATAACCTCTATATACTGAGGAGAATCTACCTCACCTCTATGTGTATATAACCTCTATATATTGAGGAGAATCTACCTCACCTCTATGTGTATATAACCTCTATATACAGAGGAGAATCCACCTGCATGGTGAGAGGAGGATGCATCTATATGCACTCCTTACTCAGTAAGTAACGGCCATTTATCTGTGATTGTTTTTAATTTTTAATTTCCCCTTCTGTGATGCATTTATATTAGTGTAGGGACCCACTACAATGCAAGGAACCATGAAGTGGTTAGTGGGCTCATGTATCTTGGCCAACATCCAACCAATGCCTTGCATTTATTATCTATCATTCACATGCAGTGTGGCTTCAAGACTCCAGGGGGAGCCCAGGGTGGCAGTACCAATGTGGTTCACTGATGGATATGCAGGGCAACCTGCTGAATTATCATGGCGTCATTAATAGGTTGCTGGTCTGCATGGTGAACTACATATATCAGAATGGTCTGGCACCCTGTATCCACTATGTGTGGAGTGTACACCAAGCATCCACCCCCCTCATTATCAGGAGGCAGTGTGAGTGGTTGTTTTATCGGTGTCCTGCACAGGTGTTATTCGCTCCTCCATTTGGCAGTCAGCTACCTGCATGGTGAGAGGAGGATGCATCTATATGCACTCCTCACTCAGTAAGTAACGGCCATTTTTCTGTGACTGTGTGTATACAATAAGGAAAATCTACCTCACCTCTATGTGTGTATACTGAGGAGAATCTGATTGGCCTCTATGTATATATACTGGAAGGCTGTAAAGTACATAAGGAAGTGGCCATGTATACATATTTTATTCCTCGGTTCCTTTGAAGTAACCATGACTTCATAAAATTTTCTGTGCAAACAAAAGATAAACACCTGTACCAAATTAACTCAGGCAAAGTCTGTTATATTAGCTAGTTATTTATAGGAATTTACAGTTATGGTTGTAACCATTCTAAACATCCAGAAACCGCTGACCAAATGCATCACATTTAAATACATTTAGCACAAATCACTCCAACCATCCCCTTTACTTAGAATGGCATACGTTATACCTGTCTTGGTTAATATGGGCCATTCTTTGCTAATACTGGTCATTCCTGAGTGGCGCTCCCTTCCAGGTTTTGTTATTGGGCCACCATTGCTACTTGTTGCACCCTGTGAATGACACCTCTTTAATGTGTTTCATGTTTTTATATCAGACCCCCCTCGTATTGTACTCAGTAATCCAGACAAAACACAAACACAATCATGTAGATTAATAGAATTCTTAATTTATTGGAATAGCAATAAGCAACATTGTAATTAAATATTACCGGCCCTTTAATAAATGACACAATGATCACAGTGACTCTCAGGTCAGGCCCGGTGGAGACCACAGAACTTGCTGCGGTCCTTCTGACCAGTCCACCAATGTCCTGAGATGAGAGGCGCTGGAGCCAAAGATCCAGAGGAAGGCGAAAACCCCCCCGGAGAGTTCTACCTCAGGGGGGAAAAAATTCCTTCCTGACCCCAAATGTGGCGATCGGCTGTCACCCTGGATCCAATCTGTTCTGCTGCATATTGCGGTATACATTGTGGTCCAGCCTCGGTCAGCCAGTCCGCAGTCCAGCCTCGGTCAGCCAGTCCGCAGTCCAGCCTCGGTCAGCCAGTCAGCAGTCCAGCCTCGGTCAGCCAGTCCGCAGTCCAGCCTCGGTCAGCAAGTCCGCAGTCGTCCTTCGGTCAGCCAGTCCGCAGTCGTCCTTAGGTCAGCCAGTCCGCAGTCCAGCCTCGGTCAACCAATCCGCAGTCCAGCCTCGGTCAGCAAGTCCGCAGTCCAGCCTCGGTCAGCCAATCTGCAGTCCAGCCTCGGTCAGCCAGTCCGCAGTCCAGCTTCGGTCAGCCAGTCCGCAGTCCAGCCTCGGTCAGCCAGTCCGCGGTCCAGCCTCGGTCAGCCAGTCCGTAGTCCAGCCTCGGTCAGCCAGTCCGAAGTCCAGCCTCGGTCAGCTAGTCCGCAGTCCAGCCTTGGTCAGCCAGTCCGCAGTCCAGCTTCGGTCAGCCAGTCCGCAGTCCAGCTTCGGTCAGCCAGTCCGCAGTCCAGCTTCGGTCAGCCAGTCCGCAGTCCAGCCTCAGTCAGCCAGTCCACAGTCAAGCTTCGGTCAGCCAGTCCACAGTTCAGCCTCGGTCAGCCAGTCCGCAGTCAAGCCTCGGTCAGCCAGTCCACAGTCCAGCCTCAGTCAGCCAATCCGCAGTACAGCCTCAGTCAGCCAATCCGCAGTCCAGCTTCTGTCAGCCAGTCCGCAGTCCTCGTTCGGTCAGCCAGTCCACAGTCCTTCTTCGGTCAGCCAGTCAACAGTCCAGCCTCGGTCAGCCAGTCCGCAGTCCAGCCTCGGTCAGCCGGTCCGCAGTCCAGCCTCGGTCAGCCGGTCCGCAGTCCAGCCTCGGTCAGCCAATCCGCAGTCCAGCCTCAGTCAGCCAGTCCGCAGTCCAGCTTCGGTCAGCCAGTCCGCAGTCCTCGTTCGGTCAGCCAGTCCGCAGTCCTTCTTCGGTCAGCCAGTCCACAGTCCAGCCTCGGTGAGCCAGTCCGCAGTCCAGCCTCAGTTAGCCGGTCCGCAGTCCAACCTCGGTCAGCCAGTCTGCAGTCCAGCTTCGGTCAGCCAGTCCGCAGTCCTACCTCGGTCATCCAATCCGCAGTCCAGCCTCGGTCAGCCAGTCCGCAGTCCAGCCTCGGTCAGCCAGTCCGCAGTCCAGCCTCGGTCAGCCAATCCGCAGTCCAGCTTCGGTCAGCCAGTCCGCAGTCCAGCTTCGGTCAGCCAGTCCGCAGTCCAGCCTTGGTCAGCCAGTCCGCAGTCCAGCTTCGGTCAGCCAGTCCGCAGTCCAGCTTCGGTCAGCCAGTCCGCAGTCCAGCCTCAGTCAGCCAGTCCACAGTGAAGCTTCGGTCAGCCAGTCCACAGTTCAGCCTCGGTCAGCCAGTCCGCAGTCAAGCCTCGGTCAGCCAGTCCACAGTCCAGCCTCAGTCAGCCAATCCGCAGTACAGCCTCAGTCAGCCAATCCGCAGTCCAGCTTCTGTCAGCCAGTCCGCAGTCCTCGTTCGGTCAGCCAGTCCACAGTCCTTCTTCGGTCAGCCAGTCAACAGTCCAGCCTCGGTCAGCCAGTCCGCAGTCCAGCCTCGGTCAGCCGCTCCGCAGTCCAGCCTCGGTCAGCCAGTCTGCAGTCCAGCCTCGGTCAGCCAGTCCGCAGTCCAGCCTCGGTCAGCCGGTCCGCAGTCCAGCCTCGGTCAGCCAATCCGCAGTCCAGCCTCAGTCAGCCAGTCCGCAGTCCAGCTTCGGTCAGCCAGTCCGCAGTCCTCGTTCGGTCAGCCAGTCCGCAGTCCTTCTTCGGTCAGCCAGTCCACGGTCCAGCCTCGGTGAGCCAGTCCGCAGTCCAGCCTCAGTGAGCCGGTCCGCAGTCCAACCTCGGTCAGCCAGTCTGCAGTCCAGCTTCGGTCAGCCAGTCCGCAGTCCTACCTCGGTCATCCAATCCGCAGTCCAGCCTCGGTCAGCCAGTCCGCAGTCCAGCCTCGGTCAGCCAGTCCGCAGTCCAGCCTCGGTCAGCCAATCCGCAGTCCAGCTTCGGTCAGCCAGTCCGCAGTCCAGCTTCGGTCAGCCAGTCCGCAGTCCCGCTTCGGTCAGCCAGTCTGCAGTCCAGCCTCGGTCAGCCAGTCCACAGTCCAGCCTCAGTCAGCCAATCCGCAGTCCAGCCTCGGTCAGCCAATCCGCAGTCCAGCTTCGGTCAGCCAGTCCGCAGTCCTCGTTCGGTCAGCCAGTCCACAGTCCTTCTTCGGTCAGCCAGTCCACAGTCCAGCCTCGGTCAGCCAGTCCGCAGTCCAGCCTCGGTCAGCCAGTCCGCAGTCCAGCCTTGGTCAGCCAATCCGCAGTCCAGCTTCGGTCAGCCAGTCCGCAGTCCAGCCTCAGTCAGCCAATCCACAGTCCAGTTTCTGTCAGCCAGTCCGCAGTCCTCGTTCGGTCAGCCAGTCCACAGTCCTTCTTCGGTCAGCCAGTCAACAGTCCAGCCTCGGTCAGCCAGTCCGCAGTCCAACCTCGGTCAGCCAGTCCGCAGTCCAGCCTCAGTCAGCCGGTCCGCAGTCCAACCTCGGTCAGCCGGTCCGCAGTCCAGCTTCGGTCAGCCAGTCCGCAGTCCTACCTCGGTCATCCAATCCGCAGTCCAGCCTCGGTCAGCCAGTCCGCAGTCCAGCCTCGGTCAGCCAGTCCACAGTCCAGCCTCAGTCAGCCAATCCGCAGTCCAGTTTCTGTCAGCCAGTCCGCAGTCCTCGTTCGGTCAGCCAGTCCACAGTCCTTCTTCGGTCAGCCAGTCAACAGTCCAGCCTCGGTCAGCCAGTCCGCAGTCCAGCCTCGGTCAGCCAGTCCGCAGTCCAGCCTCGGTCAGCCAGTCCGCAGTCCAGCCTCGGTCAGCCAGTCCGCAGTCCAGCCTCGGTCAGCCAGTCCGCAGTCCAGCCTCAGTCAGCCGGTCCGCAGTCCAACCTCGGTCAGCCGGTCCGCAGTCCAGCTTCGGTCAGCCAGTCCGCAGTCCTACCTCGGTCATCCAATCCGCAGTCCAGCCTCGGTCAGCCAGTCCGCAGTCCAGCCTCGGTCAGCCAGTCCGCAGTCCAGCCTCGTTCAGCCAATCCGCAGTCCAGCTTCGGTCAGCCAGTCCGCAGTCCAGCTTCGGTCAGCCAGTCCGCAGGCCAGCTTCGGTCAGCCAGTCCGCAGTCCAGCCTCGGTCAGCCAGTCCACAGTCCAACCTCAGTCAGCCAATCCGCAGTCCAGCCTCAGTCAGCCAATCCGCAGTCCTGCTTCGGTCAGCCAGTCCGCAGTCCTCGTTCGGTCAGCCAGTCCACAGTCCTTCTTCGGTCAGCCAGTCCACAGTCCAGCCTCGGTCAGCCAGTCCACAGTCCAGCCTCGGTCAGCCAGTCCGCAGTCCAGCCTTGGTCAGCCAGTCCGCAGTCATACCTCGGTCAGCCAGTCCACAGTCCAGCCTCAGTCAGCCAATCCGCAGTCCAGCTTCTGTCAGCCAGTCCGCAGTCCTCGTTCGGTCAGCCAGTCAACAGTCCAGCCTCGGTCAGACAGTCCGCAGTCCAGCCTCGGTCAGCCGGTCCGCAGTCCAGCCTCGGTGAGCCAGTCCGCAATCCAGCCTAGGTCAGCCAGTCCGCAGTCCAGCCTCGGTCAGCCAATCCGCAGTCCAGCCTTGGTCAGCCAGTCCGCAGTCCAGCCTCAGTCAGCCAGTCCGCAGTCCAGCCTCAGTCAGCCAGTCCACAGTCCAGCCTCGGTCAGCCAGTCCGCAGTCCAGCCTCAGTCAGCCAGTCCACAGTCCAGCGTCGGTCAGCTAGTCCGCAGTCCAGCTTCGGTCAGCCAGTCCGCAGTTCAGCCTCGGTCAGCCAGTCCACAGTCCAGCCTCGGTCAGCCAATCCGCAGTACAGCCTCAGTCAGCCAGTCCGCAGTCCAGTTTCGGTCAGCCAGTCCGCAGTCCTCGTTCGGTCAGCCAGTCCGCAGTCCTTCTTCGGTCAGCCAGTCCACAGCCCAGCCTCGGTCAGCCAGACAGCAGTCCAGCCTCGGTCAGCCGGTCCACAGTCCAGCCTCGGTCAGCCGGTCCGCAGTCACACCTCGGTCAGCCAGTCCGCAGTCCAGCCTCGGTCAGCCAGTCCGCAGTCCAGCCTCGGTCAGCCAATCCGCAGTCCAGCCTCGGTCAGCCAGTCCACAGTCCAGCCTCAGTCAGCCAGTCCGCAGTCCAGCCTCGGTGGGCCAATCCGCAGTCCAGCCTCGGTCAGCCAGTCCACAGTCGTCCTTCGGTCAGCCAGTCCGCAGTCCAGCCTCAGTCAGCCAGTCCGCAGTCCAGCTTCGGTCAGCCAGTCCGCAGTCCTCGTTCGGTCAACCAGTCCGCAGTCCTTCTTCGGTCAGCCAGTCCACAGTCCAGCCTAGGTGAGCCAGTCCGCAGTCCAGCCTCGGTCAGCCGGTCCGCAGTCCAACCTCGGTCAGCCAGTCCGCAGTCCAGCTTCGGTCAGCCAGTCCGCAGTCCAGCCTCGGTCAGCCAGTCCGCAGTCCAGCCTCGGTCAGCCAGTCCGCAGTCCAGCCTCGGTCAGCCAATCCGCAGTCCACCTTTGGTCAGCCAGTCCGCAGTCCAGCTTTGGTCAGCCAGTCCGCAGTCCAGCTTCGGTCAGCCAGTCCACAGTCAAGCCTCAGTCAGCCAATCCGCAGTCCAGCCTCAGTCAGCCAATCCGCAGTCCAGCCTCAGTCAGCCAATCCGCAGTCCAGCTTCAGTCAGTCAGTCCGCAGTCCTCCCTCAGTCAGCTAGTCCGCAGTCCAGCCTCGGTCAGCCAGTCCGCATTCCAGCCTCGGTCAGCCAGTCCGCAGTCCAGCCTCGGTCAGCCAATCCGCAGTCCAGCCTCGGTCAGCCAGTCCGCAGTCCAGCCTCGGTCAGCCGGGTCCACAGTCCAGCGTCGGTCAGCTAGTCCGCAGTCCAGCTTCGGTCAGCCAGTCCGCAGTTCAGCCTCGGTCAGCCAGTCCACAGTCCAGCCTCGGTCAGCCAATCCGCAGTACAGCCTCAGTCAGCCAGTCCGCAGTCCAGCTTCGGTCAGCCAGTCCGCAGTCCTCGTTCGGTCAGCCAGTCCGCAGTCCTTCTTCGGTCAGCCAGTCCACAGCCCAGCCTCGGTCAGCCAGACAGCAGTCCAGCCTCGGTCAGCCGGTCCACAGTCCAGCCTCGGTCAGCCGGTCCGCAGTCACACCTCGGTCAGCCAGTCCGCAGTCCAGCCTTGGTCAGCCAGTCCGCAGTCCAGCCTCGGTCAGCCAATCCGCAGTCCAGCCTTGGTCAGCCAGTCCACAGTCCAGCCTCAGTCAGCCAGTCCGCAGTCCAGCCTCGGTCAGCCAATCCGCAGTCCAGCCTCGGTCAGCCAGTCCACAGTCGTCCTTCGGTCAGCCAGTCCGCAGTCCAGCCTCAGTCAGCCAGTCCGCAGTCCAGCTTCGGTCAGCCAGTCCGCAGTCCTCGTTCGGTCAGCCAGTCCGCAGTCCTTCTTCGGTCAGCCAGTCCACAGTCCAGCCTCGGTGAGCCAGTCCGCAGTCCAGCCTCGGTCAGCCGGTCCGCAGTCCAACCTCGGTCAGCCAGTCCGCAGTCCAGCTTCGGTCAGCCAGTCCGCAGTCCAGCCTCGGTCAGCCAGTCCGCAGTCCAGCCTCGGTCAGCCAGTCCGCAGTCCAGCCTCGGTCAGCCAATCCGCAGTCCACCTTTGGTCAGCCAGTCCGCAGTCCAGCTTTGGTCAGCCAGTCCGCAGTCCAGCTTCGGTCAGCCAGTCCACAGTCCAGCCTCAGTCAGCCAATCCGCAGTCCAGCCTCAGTCAGCCAATCCGCAGTCCAGCCTCAGTCAGCCAATCCGCAGTCCAGCTTCAGTCAGTCAGTCCGCAGTCCTCCCTCAGTCAGCTTGTCCGCAGTCCAGCCTCGGTCAGCCAGTCCGCAGTCCAGCCTCGGTCAGCCAGTCCGCAGTCCAGCCTCGGTCTGCCAATCCGCAGTCCAGCCTCGGTCAGCCAGTCCGCAGTCCAGCCTCGGTCAGCCAGTCCACAGTCCAGCCTCAGTGAGCCAGTCCGCAGTCCAGCCTCGGTCAGCCGGTCCGCAGTCCAGCTTCGGTCAGCCAGTCCGCAGTCCTACCTCGGTCAGCCAGTCCGCAGTCCAGCCTCGGTCAGCCAGTCCGCAGTCCAGCCTCGGTCAGCCAATCCGCAGTCCAGCCTCGGTCAGCCAGTCCGCAGTCCAGCCTAGGTCAGCCAGTCTACAGTCCAGCCTCGGTGAGCCAGTCCGCAGTCCAGCCTCGGTCAGACGGTCCGCAGTCCAGCCTCGGTCAGCCAGTCCACAGTCCAGCCTCAGTCAGCCAATCCGCAGTCCAGCCTCAGTCAGCCAATCCGCAGTCCAGCTTCGGTCAGCCAGTCCGCAGTCCTCGTTCGGTCAGCCAGTCCGCAGTCCTTCTTCGGTCAGCCAGTCCACAGTCCAGCCTCGGTCAGCCAGACAGCAGTCCAGCCTCGCTCAGCCGGTCCACAGTCCAGCCACGGTCAGCCGGTCCGCAGTCACACCTCGGTCAGCCAGTCCGCAGTCCAGCCTCGGTCAGCCAGTCCGCAGTCCAGCCTTGGTCAGCCAATCCGCAGTCCAGCCTCGGTCAGCCAGTCCACAGTCTAGCCTCAGTCAGCCAGTCCACAGTCCAGCCTCGGTCAGCCAATCCGCAGTCCAGCCTCGGTCAGCCAGTCCACAGTCCAGCCTCGGTCAGCCAATCCGCAGTCCAGCCTCGGTCAGCCAGTCCACAGTCGTCCTTCGGTCAGCCAGTCCGCAGTCCTCGTTCGGTCAGCCAGTCCGCAGTCCTTCTTCGGTCAGCCAGTCCACAGTCCAGCCTCGGTGAGCCAGTCCGCAGTCCAGCCTCGGTCAGCCAGTCCGCAGTCCAGCCTCGGTCAGCCAGTCCGCAGTCCAGCCTCGGTCAGCCAATCCGCAGTCCAGCTTCTGTCAGCCAGTCCGCAGTCCTCGTTCGGTCAGCCAGTCCACAGTCCTTCTTCGGTCAGCCAGTCAACAGTCCAGCCTCGGTCAGCCAGTCCGCAGTCCAGCCTCGGTCAGCCGGTCCGCAGTCCAGCCTCGGTCAGCCAGTCTGCAGTCCAGCCTCGGTCAGCCAGTCCGCAGTCCAGCCTCGGTCAGCCGGTCCGCAGTCCAGCCTCGGTCAGCCAATCCGCAGTCCAGCCTCAGTCAGCCAGTCCGCAGTCCAGCTTCGGTCAGCCAGTCCGCAGTCCTCGTTCGGTCAGCCAGTCCACAGTCCTTCTTCGGTCAGCCAGTCCACAGTCCAGCCTCGGTGAGCCAGTCCGCAGTCCAGCCTCAGTCAGCCGGTCCGCAGTCCAACCTCGGTCAGCCAGTCTGCAGTCCAGCTTCGGTCAGCCAGTCCGCAGTCCTACCTCGGTCATCCAATCCGCAGTCCAGCCTCGGTCAGCCAGTCCGCAGTCCAGCCTCGGTCAGCCAGTCCGCAGTCCAGCCTCGGTCAGCCAATCCGCAGTCCAGCTTCGGTCAGCCAGTCCGCAGTCCAGCTTCGGTCAGCCAGTCCGCAGTCCAGCCTTGGTCAGCCAGTCCGCAGTCCAGCTTCGGTCAGCCAGTCCGCAGTCCAGCTTCGGTCAGCCAGTCCGCAGTCCAGCTTCGGTCAGCCAGTCCGCAGTCCAGCCTCAGTCAGCCAGTCCACAGTCAAGCTTCGGTCAGCCAGTCCACAGTTCAGCCTCGGTCAGCCAGTCCGCAGTCAAGCCTCGGTCAGCCAGTCCACAGTCCAGCCTCAGTCAGCCAATCCGCAGTACAGCCTCAGTCAGCCAATCCGCAGTCCTCGTTCGGTCAGCCAGTCCGCAGTCCTCGTTCGGTCAGCCAGTCAACAGTCCAGCCTCGGTCAGCCAGTCAATAGTCCAGCCTCGGTCAGCCGGTCCGCAGTCCAGCCTCGGTCAGCCAGTCTGCAGTCCAGCCTCGGTCAGCCAGTCTGCAGTCCAGCCTCGGTCAGCCGGTCCGCAGTCCAGCCTCGGTCAGCCAGTCCGCAGTCCAGCCTCAGTCAGCCAGTCCGCAGTCCAGCTTCGGTCAGCCAGTCCGCAGTCCTCGTTCGGTCAGCCAGTCCGCAGTCCTTCTTCGGTCAGCCAGTCCACAGTCCAGCCTCGGTGAGCCAGTCCGCAGTCCAGCCTCAGTCAGCCGGTCCGCAGTCCAACCTCGGTCAGCCAGTCTGCAGTCCAGCTTCGGTCAGCCAGTCCGCAGTCCTGCCTCGGTCATCCAATCCGCAGTCCAGCCTCGGTCAGCCAGTCCGCAGTCCAGCCTCGGTCAGCCAGTCCGCAGTCCAGCCTCGGTCAGCCAATCCGCAGTCCAGCTTCGGTCAGCCAGTCCTCAGTCCAGCTTCGGCCAGCCAGTCCGCAGTCCAGCTTCGGTCAGCCAGTCTGCAGTCCAGCCTCGGTCAGCCAGTCCACAGTCCAGCCTCAGTCAGCCAATCCGCAGTCCAGCCTCGGTCAGCCAATCCGCAGTCCAGCTTCGGTCAGCCAGTCCGCAGTCCTCGTTCGGTCAGCCAGTCCATAGTCCTTCTTCGGTCAGCCAGTCCACAGTCCAGCCTCGGTCAGCCAGTCCGCAGTCCAGCCTCGGTCAGCCAGTCCGCAGTCCAGCCTTGGTCAGCCAATCCGCAGTCCAGCTTCGGTCAGCCAGTCCACAGTCCAGCCTCAGTCAGCCAATCCGCAGTCCAGTTTCTGTCAGCCAGTCCGCAGTCCTCGTTCGGTCAGCCAGTCCACAGTCCTTCTTCGGTCAGCCAGTCAACAGTCCAGCCTCGGTCAGCCAGTCCGCAGTCCAGCCTCGGTCAGCCGGTCCGCAGTCCAGCCTCGGTCAGCCAGTCCGCAGTCCAGCCTCGGTCAGCCAGTCCGCAGTCCAGCCTCGGTCAGCCAGTCCGCAGTCCAGCCTCAGTCAGCCGGTCCGCAGTCCAACCTCGGTCAGCCGGTCCGCAGTCCAGCTTCGGTCAGCTAGTCCGCAGTCCTACCTCGGTCATCCAATCCGCAGTCCAGCCTCGGTCAGCCAGTCCGCAGTCCAGCCTCGGTCAGCCAGTCCACAGTCCAGCCTCAGTCAGCCAATCCGCAGTCCAGTTTCTGTCAGCCAGTCCGCAGTCCTCGTTCGGTCAGCCAGTCCACAGTCCTTCTTCGGTCAGCCAGTCAACAGTCCAGCCTCGGTCAGCCAGTCCGCAGTCCAGCCTCGGTCAGCCAGTCCGCAGTCCAGCCTCGGTCAGCCAGTCCGCAGTCCAGCCTCGGTCAGCCAGTCCGCAGTCCAGCCTCGGTCAGCCAGTCCGCAGTCCAGCCTCAGTCAGCCGGTCCGCAGTCCAACCTCGGTCAGCCGGTCCGCAGTCCAGCTTCGGTCAGCCAGTCCGCAGTCCTACCTCGGTCATCCAATCCGCAGTCCAGCCTCGGTCAGCCAGTCCGCAGTCCAGCCTCGGTCAGCCAGTCCGCAGTCCAGCCTCGGTCAGCCAATCCGCAGTCCAGCTTCGGTCAGCCAGTCCGCAGTCCAGCTTCGGTCAGCCAGTCCGCAGACCAGCTTCGGTCAGCCAGTCCGCAGTCCAGCCTCGGTCAGCCAGTCCACAGTCCAACCTCAGTCAGCCAATCCGCAGTCCAGCCTCAGTCAGCCAATCCGCAGTCCAGCTTCGGTCAGCCAGTCCGCAGTCCTCGTTCGTTCAGCCAGTCCACAGTCCTTCTTCGGTCAGCCAGTCCACAGTCCAGCCTCGGTCAGCCAGTCCACAGTCCAGCCTCGGTCAGCCAGTCCGCAGTCCAGCCTTGGTCAGCCAGTCCGCAGTCATACCTCGGTCAGCCAGTCCACAGTCCAGCCTCAGTCAGCCAATCCGCAGTCCAGCTTCTGTCAGCCAGTCCGCAGTCCTCGTTCGGTCAGCCAGTCCGCAGTCCTTCTTCGGTCAGCCAGTCAACAGTCCAGCCTCGGTCAGCCAGTCCGCAGTCCAGCCTCGGTCAGCCGGTCCGCAGTCCAACCTCGGTGAGCCAGTCCGCAATCCAGCCTAGGTCAGCCAGTCCGCAGTCCAGCCTCGGTCAGCCAATCCGCAGTCCAGCCTTGGTCAGCCAGTCCGCAGTCCATCCTCAGTCAGCCAGTCCGCAGTCCAGCCTCAGTCAGCCAGTCCACAGTCCAGCCTCGGTCAGCCAGTCCGCAGTCCAGCCTCAGTCAGCCAGTCCACAGTCCAGCGTCGGTCAGCTAGTCCGCAGTCCAGCTTCGGTCAGCCAGTCCGCAGTTCAGCCTCGGTCAGCCAGTCCACAGTCCAGCCTCGGTCAGCCAATCCGCAGTACAGCCTCAGTCAGCCAGTCCGCAGTCCAGTTTCGGTCAGCCAGTCCGCAGTCCTCGTTCGGTCAGCCAGTCCGCAGTCCTTCTTCGGTCAGCCAGTCCACAGCCCAGCCTCGGTCAGCAAGACAGCAGTCCAGCCTCGGTCAGCCGGTCCACAGTCCAGCCTCGGTCAGCCGGTCCGCAGTCACACCTCGGTCAGCCAGTCCGCAGTCCAGCCTCGGTCAGCCAGTCCGCAGTCCAGCCTCGGTCAGCCAATCCGCAGTCCAGCCTCGGTCAGCCAGTCCACAGTCCAGCCTCAGTCAGCCAGTCCGCAGTCCAGCCTCGGTCAGCCAATCCGCAGTCCAGCCTCGGTCAGCCAGTCCACAGTCGTCCTTCGGTCAGCCAGTCCGCAGTCCAGCCTCAGTCAGCCAGTCCGCAGTCCAGCTTCGGTCAGCCAGTCCGCAGTCCTCGTTCGGTCAACCAGTCCGCAGTCCTTCTTCGGTCGGCCAGTCCGCAGTCCAGCCTCGGTCAGCCGGTCCGCAGTCCAACCTCGGTGAGCCAGTCCGCAGTCCAGCTTCGGTCAGCCAGTCCGCAGTCCAGCCTCGGTCAGCCAGTCCGCAGTCCAGCCTCGGTCAGCCAGTCCGCAGTCCAGCCTCGGTCAGCCAGTCCGCAGTCCAGCCTCGGTCAGCCAATCCGCAGTCCACCTTTGGTCAGCCAGTCCGCAGTCCAGCTTTGGTCAGCCAGTCCGCAGTCCAGCTTCGGTCAGCCAGTCCACAGTCCAGCCTCAGTCAGCCAATCCGCAGTCCAGCCTCAGTCAGCCAATCCGCAGTCCAGCCTCAGTCAGCCAATCCGCAGTCCAGCTTCAGTCAGTCAGTCCGCAGTCCTCCCTCAGTCAGCTAGTCCGCAGTCCAGCCTCGGTCAGCCAGTCCGCAGTCCAGCCTCGGTCAGCCAGTCCGCAGTCCAGCCTCGGTCAGCCAATCCGCAGTCCAGCCTCGGTCAGCCAGTCCGCAGTCCAGCCTCGGTCAGCCAGTCCACAGTCCAGCGTCGGTCAGCTAGTCCGCAGTCCAGCTTCGGTCAGCCAGTCCGCAGTTCAGCCTCGGTCAGCCAGTCCACAGTCCAGCCTCGGTCAGCCAATCCGCAGTACAGCCTCAGTCAGCCAGTCCGCAGTCCAGCTTCGGTCAGCCAGTCCGCAGTCCTCGTTCGGTCAGCCAGTCCGCAGTCCTTCTTCGGTCAGCCAGTCCACAGCCCAGCCTCGGTCAGCCAGACAGCAGTCCAGCCTCGGTCAGCCGGTCCACAGTCCAGCCTCGGTCAGCCGGTCCGCAGTCACACCTCGGTCAGCCAGTCCGCAGTCCAGCCTTGGTCAGCCAGTCCGCAGTCCAGCCTCGGTCAGCCAATCCGCAGACCAGCCTTGGTCAGCCAGTCCACAGTCCAGCCTCAGTCAGCCAGTCCGCAGTCCAGCCTCGGTCAGCCAATCCGCAGTCCAGCCTCGGTCAGCCAGTCCACAGTCGTCCTTCGGTCAGCCAGTCCGCAGTCCAGCCTCAGTCAGCCAGTCCGCAGTCCAGCTTCAGTCAGCCAGTCCGCAGTCCTCGTTCGGTCAGCCAGTCCGCAGTCCTTCTTCGGTCAGCCAGTCCACAGTCCAGCCTCGGTGAGCCAGTCCGCAGTCCAGCCTCGGTCAGCCGGTCCGCAGTCCAACCTCGGTCAGCCAGTCCGCAGTCCAGCTTCGGTCAGCCAGTCCGCAGTCCAGCCTCGGTCAGCCAGTCCGCAGTCCTGCCTCGGTCAGCCAGTCCGCAGTCCAGCCTCGGTCAGCCAATCCGCAGTCCACCTTTGGTCAGCCAGTCCGCAGTCCAGCTTTGGTCAGCCAGTCCGCAGTCCAGCTTCGGTCAGCCAGTCCACAGTCCAGCCTCAGTCAGCCAATCCGCAGTCCAGCCTCAGTCAGCCAATCCGCAGTCCAGCCTCAGTCAGCCAATCCGCAGTCCAGCTTCAGTCAGTCAGTCCGCAGTCCTCCCCCAGTCAGCTAGTCCGCAGTCCAGCCTCGGTCAGCCAGTCCGCAGTCCAGCCTCGGTCAGCCAGTCCGCAGTCCAGCCTCGGTCAGCCAATCCGCAGTCCAGCCTCGGTCAGCCAGTCCGCAGTCCAGCCTCGGTCAGCCAGTCCACAGTCCAGCCTCAGTGAGCCAGTCCGCAGTCCAGCCTCGGTCAGCCGGTCCGCAGTCCAGCTTCGGTCAGCCAGTCCGCAGTCCTACCTCGGTCAGCCAGTCCGCAGTCCAGCCTCGGTCAGCAAGTCCGCAGTCCAGCCTCGGTCAGCCAATCCGCAGTCCAGCCTCGGTCAGCCAGTCCGCAGTCCAGCCTAGGTCAGCCAGTCCACAGTCCAGCCTCGGTGAGCCAGTCCGCAGTCCAGCCTCGGTCAGACGGTCCGCAGTCCAGCCTCGGTCAGCCAGTCCACAGTCCAGCCTCAGTCAGCCAATCCGCAGTCCAGCCTCAGTCAGCCAATCCGCAGTCCAGCTTCGGTCAGCCAGTCCGCAGTCCTCGTTCGGTCAGCCAGTCCACAGTCCTTCTTCGGTCAGCCAGTCCACAGTCCAGCCTCGGTCAGCCAGTCCGCAGTCCAGCCTTGGTCAGCCAGTCCGCAGTCCAGCCTCGGTCAGCCAATCCGCAGTCCAGCCTCAGTCAGCCAGTCTGCAGTCCAGCTTCGGTCAGCCAGACCGCAGTCCTCGTTCGGTCAGCCAGTCCGCAGTCCTTTTTCGGTCAGCCAGTCCACAGTCCAGCCTCGGTCAGCCAGTCCGCAGTCCAGCCTCGGTCAGCCAATCCGCAGTCCAGCCTCAGTCAGCCAGTCCGCAGTCCAGCCTCGGTCAGCCAATCCGCAGTCCAGCCTCGGTCAGCCAGTCCGCAGTCCAGCCTCGGTCAGCCAGTCCACAGTCCAGCCTCAGTGAGCCAGTCCGCAGTCCAGCCTCGGTCAGCCGGTCCGCAGTCCAGCTTCGGTCAGCCAGTCCGCAGTCCTACCTCGGTCAGCCAGTCCGCAGTCCAGCCTCGGTCAGCAAGTCCGCAGTCCAGCCTCGGTCAGCCAATCCGCAGTCCAGCCTCGGTCAGCCAGTCCGCAGTCCAGCCTAGGTCAGCCAGTCCACAGTCCAGCCTCGGTGAGCCAGTCCGCAGTCCAGCCTCGGTCAGACGGTCCGCAGTCCAGCCTCGGTCAGCCAGTCCACAGTCCAGCCTCAGTCAGCCAATCCGCAGTCCAGCCTCAGTCAGCCAATCCGCAGTCCAGCTTCGGTCAGCCAGTCCGCAGTCCTCGTTCGGTCAGCCAGTCCACAGTCCTTCTTCGGTCAGCCAGTCCACAGTCCAGCCTCGGTCAGCCAGTCCGCAGTCCAGCCTTGGTCAGCCAGTCCGCAGTCCAGCCTCGGTCAGCCAATCCGCAGTCCAGCCTCAGTCAGCCAGTCTGCAGTCCAGCTTCGGTCAGCCAGACCGCAGTCCTCGTTCGGTCAGCCAGTCCGCAGTCCTTTTTCGGTCAGCCAGTCCACAGTCCAGCCTCGGTCAGCCAGTCCGCAGTCCAGCCTCGGTCAGCCAATCCGCAGTCCAGCCTCAGTCAGCCAGTCCGCAGTCCAGCTTCGTTCAGCCAATCCGCAGTCCAGCCTCGGTCAGCCAGTCCACAGTCCTTCTTCGGTCAGCCAGTCCACAGTCCAGCCTCGGTCAGCCAATCCGCAGTCCAGCCTCAGTCAGCCAGTCTACAGTCGTCCTTCGGTCACCCAGTCCGCAGTCCAGCCTCAGTCAGCCAGTCCGCAGTCCAGCTTCGGTCAGCCAGTCCGCAGTCCTCGTTCGGTCAGCCAGTCCGCAGTCCTTCTTCGGTCAGCCAGTCCACAGTCCAGCCTCGGTCAGCCAGTCAGCAGTTCAGCCTCGGTCAGCTGGTCCGCAGTCCAACCTCGGTCAGCCAGTCCGCAGTCCAGCTTCGTTCAGCCAGTCCGCAGTCCAGCCTCGGTCAGCCAGTCCGCAGTCCAGCCTCGGTCAGCCAGTCCACAGTCCAGCCTCGGTCAGCCAGTCAGCAGTCCAGCCTCGGTCAGCTGGTCCGCAGTCCAACCTCGGTCAGCCAGTCCGCAGTCCAGCTTCGTTCAGCCAGTCCGCAGTCCAGCCTCAGTCAGCCAATCCGCAGTCCACCTTTGGTCAGCCAGTCCGCAGTCCAGCTTCGGTCAGCCAGTCCGCAGTCCAGCTATGGTCAGCCAGTCCGCAGTCCAGCCTCGGTCAGCCAGTCCACAGTCCAGCCTCAGTCAGCCAATCCGCAGTCCAGCCTCAGTCAGCCAATCCGCAGTCCAGCCTCAGTCAGCCAATCCGCAGTCCAGCTTCAGTCAGTCAGTCCGCAGTCCTCCCTCAGTCAGCCAGTCCGCAGTCCAGCCTCGGTCAGCCAGTCCGCAGTCCAGCCTCGGTCAGCCAATCCGCGGTCCAGCTTCGGTCAGCCAGTCCGCAGTCCAGCTTCGGTCAGCTAGTCCGCAGTCCAGCTTCGGTCAGCCAGTCCGCAGTCCAGCCTCGGTCAGCCAGTCCACAGTCCAGCCTCAGTCAGCCAATCTGCAGTCCAGCCTCAGTCAGCCAATCCGCAGTCCAGCTTCGGTCAGCCAGTCCGCAGTCCTCGTTCGGTCAGCCAGTCCGCAGTCCAGCTTCGGTCAGCCAGTCCACAGTCCAGCCTCGATCAGCCAGTCCACAGTCCAGCCTCGGTCAGCCAGTCCGCAGTCCAGCCTCGGTCAGCCAATCCGCAGTCCAGGCTCAGTCAGCCAGTCTGCAGTCCAGCTTCGGTCAGCCAGTCCGCAGTCCTCGTTCGGTCAGCCAGTCCGCAGTCCTTTTTCGGTCAGCCAGTCCACAGTCCAGCCTCGGTCAGCCAGTCCCGCAATCCAGCCTCGGTCAGCCGGTCCGCAGTCCAACCTCGGTCAGCCAGTCCGCAATCCAGCCTCGGTCAGCCAGTCTGCAGTCCAGCCTCGGTCAGCCAATCCGCAGTCCAGCCACGGTCAGCCAGTCCACAGTCCAGCCTCAGTCAGCCAGTCCGCAGTCCAGCCTCAGTCAGCCAGTCCGCAGTCCAGCCTCGGTCAGCCAGTCCGCAGTCCAGCCTCAGTCAGCCAGTCCACAGTCCAGCCTCGGTCAGCCAGTCCGCAGTCCAGCTTCGGTCAGCCAGTCCGCGGTTCAGCCTCGGTCAGCCAGTCCGCAGTCCAGCCTTGGTCAGCCAATCCGCAGTACAGCCTCAGTCAGCCAGTCCGCAGTCCAGCTTCAGTCAGCCAGTCCGCAGTCCTCGTTCGGTCAGCCAGTCCGCAGTCCTTCTTCGGTCAGCCAGTCCACAGTCCAGCCTCGGTCAGCCAGACAGCAGTCCAGCCTCGGTCAGCCGCTCCACAGTCCAGCCTCGGTCAGCCGGTCCGCAGTCACACCTCGGTCAGCCAGTCCGCAGTCCAGCCTCGGTCAGCCAGTCCGCAGTCCAGCCTCGGTCAGCCAATCCGCAGTCCAGCCTCGGTCAGCCAGTCCACAGTCCAGCCTCAGTCAGCCAGTCCACAGTCCAGCCTCGGTCAGCCAATCCGCAGTCCAGCCTCGGTCAGCCAGTCCACAGTCGTCCTTCGGTCAGCCAGTCCGCAGTCCAGCCTCAGTCAGCCAGTCCGCAGTCCAGCTTCGGTCAGCCAGTCCGCAGTCCAGCCTCGGTCAGCCAGTCCGCAGTCCTTCTTCGGTCAGCCAGTCCACAGTCCAGCCTCGGTGAGCCAGTCCGCAGTCCAGCCTCGGTCAGCCGGTCCGCAGTCCAACCTCGGTCAGCCAGTCCGCAGTCCAGCTTCGGTCAGCTGGTCCGCAGTCCAACCTCGGTCAGCCAGTCCGCAGTCCAGCCTCAGTCAGCCAATCCGCAGTCCAGCCTCGGTCAGCCGGTCCGCAGTCCAGCCTCGGTCAGCCAGTCCGCAGTCCAGCCTCGGTCAGCCAATCCGCAGTCCAGCTTGGGTCAGCCAGTCCGCAGTCCAGCTTCGTTCAGCCAGTCCGCAGTCCAGCTTTGGTCAGCCAGTCCGCAGTCCAGCCTCGGTCAGCCAGTCCGCAGTCCAGCCTCGGTCAGCCAATCCGCAGTCCAGCCTCAGTCAGCCAATCCGCAGTCCAGCCTCAGTCAGCCAATCCGCAGTCCAGCTTCAGTCAGTCAGTCCGCAGTCCTCCCTCAGTCAGCTAGTCCGCAGTCCAGCCTCGGTCAGCCAGTCTGCAGTCCAGCCTCGGTCAGCCAGTCCGCAGTCCAGCCTCGGTCAGCCAATCCGCAGTCCAGCCTCGGTCAGCCAGTCCGCAGTCCAGCCTCGGTCAGCCAATCCGCAGTCCACCTTTGGTCAGCTAGTCCGCAGTCCAGCTTTGGTCAGCCAGTCCGCAGTCCAGCTTCGGTCAGCCAGTCCACAGTCCAGCCTCAGTCAGCCAATCCGCAGTCCAGCCTCAGTCAGCCAATCCGCAGTCCAGCCTCAGTCAGCCAATCCGCAGTCCAGCTTCAGTCAGTCAGTCCGCAGTCCTCCCTCAGTCAGCTAGTCCGCAGTCCAGCCTCGGTCAGCCAGTCCGCAGTCCAGCCTCGGTCAGCCAGTCCGCAGTCCAGCCTCGGTCAGCCAATCCGCAGTCCAGCCTCGGTCAGCCAGTCCGCAGTCCAGCCTCGGTCAGCCAGTCCACAGTCCAGCGTCGGTCAGCTAGTCCGCAGTCCAGCTTCGGTCAGCCAGTCCGCAGTTCAGCCTCGGTCAGCCAGTCCACAGTCCAGCCTCGGTCAGCCAATCCGCAGTACAGCCTCAGTCAGCCAGTCCGCAGTCCAGCTTCGGTCAGCCAGTCCGCAGTCCTCGTTCGGTCAGCCAGTCCGCAGTCCTTCTTCGGTCAGCCAGTCCACAGCCCAGCCTCGGTCAGCCAGACAGCAGTCCAGCCTCGGTCAGCCGGTCCACAGTCCAGCCTCGGTCAGCCGGTCCGCAGTCACACCTCGGTCAGCCAGTCCGCAGTCCAGCCTTGGTCAGCCAGTCCGCAGTCCAGCCTCGGTCAGCCAATCCGCAGACCAGCCTTGGTCAGCCAGTCCACAGTCCAGCCTCAGTCAGCCAGTCCGCAGTCCAGCCTCGGTCAGCCAATCCGCAGTCCAGCCTCGGTCAGCCAGTCCACAGTCGTCCTTCGGTCAGCCAGTCCGCAGTCCAGCCTCAGTCAGCCAGTCCGCAGTCCAGCTTCGGTCAGCCAGTCCGCAGTCCTCGTTCGGTCAGCCAGTCCGCAGTCCTTCTTCGGTCAGCCAGTCCACAGTCCAGCCTCGGTGAGCCAGTCCGCAGTCCAGCCTCGGTCAGCCGGTCCGCAGTCCAACCTCGGTCAGCCAGTCCGCAGTCCAGCTTCGGTCAGCCAGTCCGCAGTCCAGCCTCGGTCAGCCAGTCCGCAGTCCTGCCTCGGTCAGCCAGTCCGCAGTCCAGCCTCGGTCAGCCAATCCGCAGTCCACCTTTGGTCAGCCAGTCCGCAGTCCAGCTTTGGTCAGCCAGTCCGCAGTCCAGCTTCGGTCAGCCAGTCCACAGTCCAGCCTCAGTCAGCCAATCCGCAGTCCAGCCTCAGTCAGCCAATCCGCAGTCCAGCCTCAGTCAGCCAATCCGCAGTCCAGCTTCAGTCAGTCAGTCCGCAGTCCTCCCCCAGTCAGCTAGTCCGCAGTCCAGCCTCGGTCAGCCAGTCCGCAGTCCAGCCTCGGTCAGCCAGTCCGCAGTCCAGCCTCGGTCAGCCAATCCGCAGTCCAGCCTCGGTCAGCCAGTCCGCAGTCCAGCCTCGGTCAGCCAGTCCACAGTCCAGCCTCAGTGAGCCAGTCCGCAGTCCAGCCTCGGTCAGCCGGTCCGCAGTCCAGCTTCGGTCAGCCAGTCCGCAGTCCTACCTCGGTCAGCCAGTCCGCAGTCCAGCCTCGGTCAGCAAGTCCGCAGTCCAGCCTCGGTCAGCCAATCCGCAGTCCAGCCTCGGTCAGCCAGTCCGCAGTCCAGCCTAGGTCAGCCAGTCCACAGTCCAGCCTCGGTGAGCCAGTCCGCAGTCCAGCCTCGGTCAGACGGTCCGCAGTCCAGCCTCGGTCAGCCAGTCCACAGTCCAGCCTCAGTCAGCCAATCCGCAGTCCAGCCTCAGTCAGCCAATCCGCAGTCCAGCTTCGGTCAGCCAGTCCGCAGTCCTCGTTCGGTCAGCCAGTCCACAGTCCTTCTTCGGTCAGCCAGTCCACAGTCCAGCCTCGGTCAGACAGTCCGCAGTCCAGCCTTGGTCAGCCAGTCCGCAGTCCAGCCTCGGTCAGCCAATCCGCAGTCCAGCCTCAGTCAGCCAGTCTGCAGTCCAGCTTCGGTCAGCCAGACCGCAGTCCTCGTTCGGTCAGCCAGTCCGCAGTCCTTTTTCGGTCAGCCAGTCCACAGTCCAGCCTCGGTCAGCCAGTCCGCAGTCCAGCCTCGGTCAGCCAATCCGCAGTCCAGCCTCAGTCAGCCAGTCCGCAGTCCAGCTTCGTTCAGCCAATCCGCAGTCCAGCCTCGGTCAGCCAGTCCACAGTCCTTCTTCGGTCAGCCAGTCCACAGTCCAGCCTCGGTCAGCCAATCCGCAGTCCAGCCTCAGTCAGCCAGTCTACAGTCGTCCTTCGGTCACCCAGTCCGCAGTCCAGCCTCAGTCAGCCAGTCCGCAGTCCAGCTTCGGTCAGCCAGTCCGCAGTCCTCGTTCGGTCAGCCAGTCCGCAGTCCTTCTTCGGTCAGCCAGTCCACAGTCCAGCCTCGGTCAGCCAGTCAGCAGTTCAGCCTCGGTCAGCTGGTCCGCAGTCCAACCTCGGTCAGCCAGTCCGCAGTCCAGCTTCGTTCAGCCAGTCCGCAGTCCAGCCTCGGTCAGCCAGTCCGCAGTCCAGCCTCGGTCAGCCAGTCCACAGTCCAGCCTCGGTCAGCCAGTCAGCAGTCCAGCCTCGGTCAGCTGGTCCGCAGTCCAACCTCGGTCAGCCAGTCCGCAGTCCAGCTTCGTTCAGCCAGTCCGCAGTCCAGCCTCAGTCAGCCAATCCGCAGTCCACCTTTGGTCAGCCAGTCCGCAGTCCAGCTTCGGTCAGCCAGTCCGCAGTCCAGCTATGGTCAGCCAGTCCGCAGTCCAGCCTCGGTCAGCCAGTCCACAGTCCAGCCTCAGTCAGCCAATCCGCAGTCCAGCCTCAGTCAGCCAATCCGCAGTCCAGCCTCAGTCAGCCAATCCGCAGTCCAGCTTCAGTCAGTCAGTCCGCAGTCCTCCCTCGGTCAGCCAGTCCGCAGTCCAGCCTCGGTCAGCCAGTCCGCAGTCCAGCCTCGGTCAGCCAATCCGCGGTCCAGCTTCGGTCAGCCAGTCCGCAGTCCAGCTTCGGTCAGCTAGTCCGCAGTCCAGCTTCGGTCAGCCAGTCCGCAGTCCAGCCTCGGTCAGCCAGTCCACAGTCCAGCCTCAGTCAGCCAATCTGCAGTCCAGCCTCAGTCAGCCAATCCGCAGTCCAGCTTCGGTCAGCCAGTCCGCAGTCCTCGTTCGGTCAGCCAGTCCGCAGTCCAGCTTCGGTCAGCCAGTCCACAGTCCAGCCTCGATCAGCCAGTCCACAGTCCAGCCTCGGTCAGCCAGTCCGCAGTCCAGCCTCGGTCAGCCAATCCGCAGTCCAGGCTCAGTCAGCCAGTCTGCAGTCCAGCTTCGGTCAGCCAGTCCGCAGTCCTCGTTCGGTCAGCCAGTCCGCAGTCCTTTTTCGGTCAGCCAGTCCACAGTCCAGCCTCGGTCAGCCAGTCCCGCAATCCAGCCTCGGTCAGCCGGTCCGCAGTCCAACCTCGGTCAGCCAGTCCGCAATCCAGCCTCGGTCAGCCAGTCTGCAGTCCAGCCTCGGTCAGCCAATCCGCAGTCCAGCCACGGTCAGCCAGTCCACAGTCCAGCCTCAGTCAGCCAGTCCGCAGTCCAGCCTCAGTCAGCCAGTCCGCAGTCCAGCCTCGGTCAGCCAGTCCGCAGTCCAGCCTCAGTCAGCCAGTCCACAGTCCAGCCTCGGTCAGCCAGTCCGCAGTCCAGCTTCGGTCAGCCAGTCCGCGGTTCAGCCTCGGTCAGCCAGTCCGCAGTCCAGCCTTGGTCAGCCAATCCGCAGTACAGCCTCAGTCAGCCAGTCCGCAGTCCAGCTTCAGTCAGCCAGTCCGCAGTCCTCGTTCGGTCAGCCAGTCCGCAGTCCTTCTTCGGTCAGCCAGTCCACAGTCCAGCCTCGGTCAGCCAGACAGCAGTCCAGCCTCGGTCAGCCGCTCCACAGTCCAGCCTCGGTCAGCCGGTCCGCAGTCACACCTCGGTCAGCCAGTCCGCAGTCCAGCCTCGGTCAGCCAGTCCGCAGTCCAGCCTCGGTCAGCCAATCCGCAGTCCAGCCTCGGTCAGCCAGTCCACAGTCCAGCCTCAGTCAGCCAGTCCACAGTCCAGCCTCGGTCAGCCAATCCGCAGTCCAGCCTCGGTCAGCCAGTCCACAGTCGTCCTTCGGTCAGCCAGTCCGCAGTCCAGCCTCAGTCAGCCAGTCCGCAGTCCAGCTTCGGTCAGCCAGTCCGCAGTCCAGCCTCGGTCAGCCAGTCCGCAGTCCTTCTTCGGTCAGCCAGTCCACAGTCCAGCCTCGGTGAGCCAGTCCGCAGTCCAGCCTCGGTCAGCCGGTCCGCAGTCCAACCTCGGTCAGCCAGTCCGCAGTCCAGCTTCGGTCAGCTGGTCCGCAGTCCAACCTCGGTCAGCCAGTCCGCAGTCCAGCCTCAGTCAGCCAATCCGCAGTCCAGCCTCGGTCAGCCGGTCCGCAGTCTAGCCTCGGTCAGCCAGTCCGCAGTCCAGCCTCGGTCAGCCAATCCGCAGTCCAGCTTGGGTCAGCCAGTCCGCAGTCCAGCTTCGTTCAGCCAGTCCGCAGTCCAGCTTTGGTCAGCCAGTCCGCAGTCCAGCCTCGGTCAGCCAGTCCGCAGTCCAGCCTCGGTCAGCCAATCCGCAGTCCAGCCTCAGTCAGCCAATCCGCAGTCCAGCCTCAGTCAGCCAATCCGCAGTCCAGCTTCAGTCAGTCAGTCCGCAGTCCTCCCTCAGTCAGCTAGTCCGCAGTCCAGCCTCGGTCAGCCAGTCTGCAGTCCAGCCTCGGTCAGCCAGTCCGCAGTCCAGCCTCGGTCAGCCAATCCGCAGTCCAGCCTCGGTCAGCCAGTCCGCAGTCCAGCCTCGGTCAGCCAATCCGCAGTCCAGCCTCGGTCAGCCAGTCTGCAGTCCAGCCTCGGTCAGCCAGTCCGCAGTCCAGCCTCGGTCAGCCAGTCCACAGTCCAGCCTCGGTCAGCCGGTCCGCAGTCCAGCCTCGGTCAGCCGGTCCGCAGTCCAACCTCGGTCAGCCTGTCCGCAGTCCAGCCTCGGTCAGCCAGTCCGTAGTCCAGCCTCGGTCAGCCAATCCGCAGTCCAGCCTCGGTCAGCCAGTCCGCAGTCCAGCCTCGGTCAGCCAATCCGCAGTCCAGCCTCGGTCAGCCAATCCGCAGTCCAGCCTCGGTCAGCCAGTCCGCAGTCCAGCCTCGTTCAGCCAGTCCGCAGTCCAGCCTCCGTCAGCCAGTCCGCAGTCCAGCTTCGGTCAGCCAGTCCGCAGTCCAGCTTTGGTCAGCCAGTCCGCAGTCCAGCCTCGGTCAGCCAGTCCGCAGTCCAGCCTCGGTCAGCTAGTCCGCAGTCCAGCCTCGGTCAGCCAATCCGCAGTCCAGCGTCCGTCAGCCAGTCCGCAGTCCAGCTTCGGTCAGCCAGTCCGCAGTCCAGCTTTGGTCAGCCAGTCCGCAGTCCAGCCTCGATCAGCCAGTCCGCAGTCCAGCCTCGGTCAGCCAGTCCGCAGTCCAGCCTCGGTTAGCCAGTCCACAGTCCAGCCTCGGTCAGCCAGTCCGCAGTCCAGCCTCAGTCAGCCAGTCCGCAGTCCAGCTTCGGTCAGCCAGTCCGCAGTCCAGCTTCGGTCAGCCAATCCGCAGTCCAACCTCAGTCAGCCAGTGTGCAGTCCAGCTTTGGTCAGCCTGTCCACAGTCCTCGTTCGGTCAGCCAGTCCACAGTCCTTCTTCGGTCAACCAGTCCACAGTCCAGCCTCGGTCAGCCAGTCCGCAGTCCAGCCTCGGTCAGCCGGTTCGCAGTCCGGCCTTGGTCAGCCAATCCGCAGTCCAGCCTCAGTCAGCCAGTCCGCAGTCCAGCTTCGGTCAGCCAGTCCGCAGTCCTCGTTCGGTCAGCCAGTCCGCAGTCCTCCTTCGGTTATCCAGTCCGCAGTCGTCCTTCGGTCAGCCAGTCCGCAGTTGTCCTTAGGTCAGCCAGTCCACAGTCAGCTCCGGTCATCCAGTTTGCAGATCCTAAAAGTTTACAATTGAATATGCATTATACACGTTGATCCTAAGTGCTTACAATTTAACATGTCCTGGTCCTAAGAGCTTGCAATCTAATATACCATACATGCTCAGGTCGTAAGAATTTACAATGTAATATACAATACATTTTCTGGTCTTATCTAATCTAGAGCCACTGCAAAGAGCAACTCATGCTCTGAAAGTCTAAGCCCATGTTTACATGGGGCTGAATTGCCGTGGATTTTGCAAGCTGTCCGTCTGCACAGAAAACCATTAGCATTTACATTTGCAGCGAAGTGGATGAGATTTTCAAAATCTTGTCCACATACTGCAGAGAAAATTTACACAAAAAACGTGCAGAAATGAACATGTGGTGCAGATTTTAAATACGCAGCATGTCAGTTATAGCAGCAAAAATTCAATGCTGTTCCCACCTCCTCAAATGAGGGGTGATTTTTACACCAAATAGTGCGAATTCTAGCTGTGGATACTCTTCAGCAAATTCCGCTCATGTGAATATAGCCTTAGCCAGTGTAAGAAAACTTTGTGCTGATGAGAAGTGCGCCATATGTATTGAGAAGCACACTCCTTTTAATACATTTGGCGCATCTTTGGGCTGTTTGTGCACTGAGATTAATTTACAGCAGTTCTCGGGATAAAATCTAGTAAAGGCTTATTCATATGAATAATTTAACATCTGAGTTCTGTCTGAGTTTGAAAATGACAGAATTCAGACCCATTAAAGTCAATGTATGTATTTGCATGTGGATTTGTTTTCACGGACTGATGGTCCATGTAAAAATGTCGCAGCATGTCCTATTCTGGTGCAATTCTTAATCCAAGAATTGTGCATTCAAGTTAGTAGGTGCTTTAAAAAAAATGGAATGCACTTGCATAATATGCTAGTGTGTTTCATTTTTTTTCAGTCACCCATTGAATTCCATGAGAGATTTAAATGACATCATTTCGACCACTTTCCCTTTTTCTTCACGTACGAAAAAAATGGATTCCACTCATATTAAAATTGATTAAAAATTAAAAACTGATATAAAATGCACATTCACTTGTAGTGAAAGTGTTCAGTTTTTTTCATAATCGAGATCACACTTACCCTTGTGAATAAGACCTAAGTGTGATGGACTGTGAGCCACCCCGGCCCCTTATGCTAAACCAGGTGCACTTTTTTAAAAAAAGTGGCTTGGTCCATAGAACAGACTAAAAGTCGCTCATTTCAGTGCACAAGATGCCATGCGTCAAGTTGTGTGACTTTTATATGAGAAAACTAAAAGACTTTAGTAAATCTGCCCCATTGTGTCCAGATGTGCACATTCTCCCCACTACACGATGAGTGAACTAGGCCTCAGCACTTACTGAGGAGCTACTTACCTGCACCTGTCCCCTTCAGGATGTCACGCTGAAGTGACACAAGATGGCTCTGGTTAGAACTTTGGACATTCTGAACCAATTGTGATGTCATGTGATGTCTGTGATGTCATGTGCCTTGTGATGTCATCATAACTGCCAGTGTTCTTCTGTGTATCCAGATTAAATAATTAAGGAAGCGTT
Source organism: Eleutherodactylus coqui (assembly GCF_035609145.1). Lineage (NCBI taxonomy): Eukaryota > Metazoa > Chordata > Amphibia > Anura > Eleutherodactylidae > Eleutherodactylus > Eleutherodactylus coqui. The sequence goes on along the minus strand of NC_089837.1, from coordinate 361,814,465 downwards.
GAATTACCGTATTTTCCTTACTATGTGCACAGCTTTGCCTCAGAGACGCTGCTGACAGCATGCTGACTACACTCAAATCTTTCTCTTCCAGTTTCAGTACTTCAGGTTCAACCCTTTTCCCCTCTTCTTCAGTGTGATTTATAGTGTGCAGTTGGAGGGGAGACCAGCTACCTTCCCTGCAAATCCTCATCGTAGACCAGACTTTACCGATGCACATCACAAGTGTCAGAAGCGCAAGGACTTACTCTCAGGGACCATTCACTTGGGACGGAATAGGCCGCACGAAGCATCGCAAATCGCGGTAAATACCGTGAAAGCGGGCAATGATTCATCTCTGAGTGATTGCCTTTTTGCAGAGAATTGAGGCGGCCGGCTGGAAGAGAACTCCAGCATGCTCCGCTTCCATTAATTGATTGACTATCTCTCCTGTGAGAAGGTACAGGAGTGACAGTCTGTAGAATGGCAGTTGTCCTTTGTAAAGAATCTTTAAGCGAAGAACCCTGGTCCCCCAACCTTCCCAACCACATTATCGCAAGAAGTAAGCAGTTGAGTAGAGTATGTGCACTTCGCTCCATCCAAAGTCTATGGGAGTGACATTCCCCTTTAGGGTTTGAATGGAGCATTAGCTGGACCACCACTCCATTCAAACTCCTTGCTGTGATCCAACATTCTGGACAACAGTGGGGGTCCCGGAGGTTGGCCTATATAATATGTCAGCTACTGTATCCGGCAGATAGGAATACACCCCTAGACAATTGTATGAATGTATTATTATTTAAAATGCATTTGTAGTTCCAACCAACAAAGCATTGAGATAAAAGGTATTATCAAAGATGTCCAACCTTATATTTTTTCAACGATGTTAAATTGTAAGCTCACCATTCTGTCTGTACATTCTCTTTCTGAACTGAGGCTTGTTTAGTTGCGGCCTTCTCTCTTGCTCTATCTGATACTGTAATGTTCAATTAAATAGGTTCTGTTAATGTTAATACCTGTACTAGGTCTTTTCTACATTAAAAAAAAACACCCAAAAAGGGGGGAAAAATGTGCAGTTCAGAAAGGATATACTGTATATTTTTATTCTTTATCATAACAATGTAGCAGAGTTGGCTATATTAAACAAGTAGATGTAATGTGTTCACATGAACAGGTTGATTGTAAATAAGTGAACATAAAAAAAAAAATAATAATAATAATAATAAACCTCTCAGTTTAGAGCTTTTTCTTAGATCTGCAAAAATTGCTGCATAGAAAATTAATTTATTGTAGTAGAGAACTATAAATTAGAGAAATCTATAAAGAAAGAGTTTGGACCTTATGAAAATGCATATTTGGAGTCTCGTATAAGAGTTTAGTGTTCTCCCTTTAAATACCTGTGATATTCTCGCCACATCCTTTAATCTATATTACTTGCTTAAAGAACTATATTTCCAGCCCAGGAGGTAAAGTATTAGATTATATACCGTACTTGCAGTATCTCATATGCATGTGTGATATACACGATGTTGCAAGAAATAAGGTACACCAGTGTGCAGTGGGTTAATGTATGGCAAACTGCCACAATAGTGTAACAACTACCCTATTTCAATAGCCTCCACACATCACCAACATTCAATGTATTTGCTATAATATGTATCTATAGTGCTGATACACAGTGACACCTACTGGCTGTTTCATACATAACCATGCTTAACAATGACTTGTATCATCATGATAATTACAATAAAGTTCTAGTTTTCATTAAGAATGCAATGTGAAATTCAGAAAGAGCAGAATAAAAGTTGCAGAAACAAATATTAATCAACAATGTTGAATAGAATCTTTAGTATTCTCTGGTCACGCCAAGCTTTGGTATCTATCCATAGTTGCTGTTCTACAGTTCCATCTGAACCCATGAAAATTGGATTCAGACAGAACCCCAGGATAGAACTATACACTTTCACTGCTCAACAGAAACCAATAAGGTATCTGATCACCTTTCTGTTCATTTCCAATATGGCTGCCAGACAGAATAGCATGGTCAATACAGTCTGGCCTTCAGATATTGGGGAAGATGTTTGTATAGTACACTTAGAAGGTGCGAGACATACTACCTGATCTAATAGTGTGGGTGCCATTAATAGGCTGCAGCCTGCATAGAGCACTAGTAGCAACTGTGTGACTGACAACCCATAGAAGCCTTAGGTCTTATTCACATGTCAGTATTTTGTAAGCTAAAACCAGCAGTGGGTCCAAAATACAGAAGAAATTCAAATCTTTCCATTCTACTTTCTTTCTGTATGATTTACTCCTGGTTTTGGCTTACAAAATAGTGATGAAAAATACTGATGTGTGAATAAGCCCTAATCTGTGTGCAAGTATAGCACTGCAGCCAACCCTTGCCCACAGTGAATGGTAGATATGAGTGGCTGTTCATTAGTATTTTGCGCCTGTTCAACCTCTCGAATATAGAATTTTGCCTCCTCTGGAAACTGCTGGGAACATGTTTTTCTGTCTGACTTTCAGCTTTGTGTGAGTATGTATGGCTTTTTTCTGTGATTTTAGGTATATTTAGGCCTCATGACCACAGCCGTGACGGACTCTGCCAGCGGAATATCGCAGCCACGACGCCCCCCAAAACCCCCATACTCACCACTCCGGATCCGCTGTACGCATCCCGCCTGGGGGGCCTACGAGCATGCGCAGTACAGCGTGTGAGGCGCCGGCAGTGCAGGATGATGCGGCCGGCGGTGGGCGGGGACGCATATTAACGCAATACTTTCACTGTGCTACAGTGGAAGTATAGTGTGACGACCGTCTTCCACTGACTACAATGGAAGCCGGCCAAGCGTATTCCAGCGGCAAATAGAGCAAGTTCATTAGAACCTAATAGCTTTGGGACAACGCTGCGGATTTCCGCCGCTTAAAACACGACAGAAATCCACCTGTGGGCATTAGCCCTTAAGTGCATTTTCTGGTATTTGTTAATATAGTGCTTTGAAAGTAACAGTGATGTGATATTCACAGTGATATCAATTTATACCACTACAGCCGAATGCCCATGGATGGATTATTGCTGCGGAAATCACAGTCAGACACTCGCTGCGATTCCCACAACAATGTCCGTTCATAGACATGCTGTGCTAAACGATTTTCCCCTGCCCACGAGCGGAAATCAGCTGCGATTTTCTACTCGCAGGGGAGAATCGCAGCATATTATAATTTGTGCGGAAAAACCGCGTCATACTCCAGCGCATCATGCGCTGCACTGAGCATGTGCGGCAGCTCGCCGGCCAACACCCTTGTGCAGGCTCCGCACAGGTGAGTTTGGGGTCTCTTGGGGGTGGCGGGTCTGATTCCGCTGCGAGATTTCACAGGCAGAATCCGACCGGGCCGTGGGCATAAGCCCTTTGACAACTAATCACTATGGATGGGGCAGTGCAGTAGGCTATGGTGTTCTACATTAACGTGGTGCTTACATTAACTGAACTAATACAGTATTTGTGTGAATGTGGCCTTAAACTTGTGTGACTGGCTTACCTCCACTGTCTTGATCCTCAATATCTTTATTTAGTTGTACTCATATTAGGGAAGCCATTGATTCCAAACTAACTTTTGACTAGTCTTAAAACCATATATAGAACACTAGAGGTAAAACTTCCTATGTTCTGCGTAGTGGAGGGTCTGAGGTGGTGGAGATTTTCTATTTTCTATTCCATTTGAATCACTGTGTGACTGTCAGCAATTACTTAATTTTACATAATATCATTTTTACTAGTCATGTGTTCAGTTACAAGAAAAAATATGTGAACCCTCTGCAATTGCCTGGCTTGAACTAATAAATGTGGTCTGATTGCTATCAAAGTCACACAATCTAAGTTCCACATCTGCGTTGCTTTTTGTTCCATGCAAGGGCCGAGCAGCTGGGTGGAAAGCAGGCAGACCCCATTATAGTCAATGGAGTCCACCCAGTGTTTTTCTGTCCCATCTAGAGACGGAGCCATTTGGCTGCAAGGATTCCCCTTTCCTACTCCCTGAATAGAGCAGGAAAGCCTAATCCCCAGCACAGATGATAAACCACCATATCTAAACTAATAACACACAAACAGTTGTACATTTTTTATTGAAAACACTGAATAAGGGTAAAAAAGTAAGTGCACCCCTTTGTTAAAATGAATTCTCCAAGAGCTAATTGACAAAAGGCAAAAGGTGTTTCAATTAAGGGGATGTGATTGAAAATGTGTGTTTCATAGATGCATTCCCATTAAATAAAGGCACGCAAAGCCTTGTTACCGATTCTTAACAAAGACTGATTAGTGTGAACCATGCCTCAACGCAAACAACTTTCAGAAGACCTGAGAAGAACCTCAGACAATAACCAAAAGCACATAAGTAAATTGACTCAAGAATGGTTAGAAAAAAATTAGATTTGCGTTTTCAAAAGGCCAAGTCAGAGTTCTGACCTTAACTCTACGCAGATGCTGTGACCTGACTTGAACAGGGCTGTGCACACAAGTCATCCCAGAAATATAGATGAAATCAAACACATTTGCAGGGAAGAATGGTTCAAAGTGTCTTCTTAACATTATACAAATCTTATTTGAAGCCACAGAAAAAGTTTGATCGAGGTGATTGCTTTTAAAGGGAATCTACAGATCATTAAATTCAAGGGTTCACTTACTTTTTTCCCCAGCACTGTTGATGTTTTCTCATTGTGCACACTAATAGACGGGAATGTCACAACTGATTCATGTGCTATTACAGTAGTTTAGTTGGATTGAGTTTGTATAAAAATGTGAAATCGATAACAATCAGACTACACTTTATTAGTAACCAATGCAGAAATCTAGGTAATTCCATAGGGTTCACTTACTTTTTCTTGCTATTGTATGTTTACATTAAACTTTTTAATCTATGTATAATGAGCATCATCTTGTGAACAGCACTTGAGCACACAGATGTAAGGAGCCCAAGCATACTCTAGCTACAACCTTTACAGTGTCTACCCCAGTTTATGAGCTCAATATAGTAAGGAGTTGCTTTTTTTATTTGAAACCTCATTATAAGAATGAACTGTTAATGGCAACTCCCACTGACAAAATCAGCTGTTAGCTAGGAGTCTTAGCATGAAACCATCTATTTGATAAACCCTGTTAGTAGCCTAAGCAGCCCTATTGTATGTGTCTCCTGTTGTTGATAAAGTTTAAACAAAAGAGAAAATGCCCATTTACATGCAAAAATAATCTTTCAAATGATTAAAAAAATTGAAAGTTTTTGTATTAAGTTTTTGTATTAAGTGCTAATGGACACTAATGTCCATTAACATGTTATCATCATTTGCATGTAAATGAGCCTCCAGGAGCTGTTTGCAGAGCCAAGCGTGTGACTAATCACACACACTGACGTGCAAACAGCTGTATTGTTCTTGTCGGGGCTGTCGGCAGAATAAAATATATTCTCCCAGCTCCCACGGAGAACACAGCATGCAGACTGTTGTGGGATACTTTATCTTTCTGCAGCTTTTCATCTTAAAATCATCATTCAGACGAAAAGTGCACGATGGCCGCATTTACATGTAATGATTATTGCTCATTTTCAGTTGTTTGAGCGAATTTTGAGCGCTAATTGTTACGTGTAAATGGGCCTTAAGGATTGTTTTACACTGAAGGATTATCGTTCAGAATCTCGATGGATAGCAGGATATTGAACGATAAGTTCAGTGTTAATGCCTGTACGATCGGAATGACGTTTGCTAATTTGTTCGCTTATCATTCGTCATTCAGATCGTGGAAGCGTAAAAGTCAAACGATGATTGGCCTCCGTAAACAGGTAGTTGTTCACCTGTGAACGACTGCCTGTTTACTGTGAGGCCAGCATGATCTCAGTCATGCTCTGCCTTAATTCATTGAGTGATCATCACTTTGTAAGCACCCGGCAATTGTGTGTAAAAGGGCCCAAAGAAAGGTGCAAATATTCTATGCTGCTCATCCTTATCAGCACCACAAATGCATAGCTTCATTAATAAGGATATTACTACTAACCAGCTATCAGAGAGGGTGATACCAGTTGTGATGGGCCATCAAGCATTACACTAGTTCTCTGGTTTCTCATCATTAGTTCCTGATGCTTGCCTTCTACTGTGAATTGAATAATTCTGTTCTAATGACATTCAGTTTCTGAATTATACAGTACCCCCTGTATCTCCAAATTCACTCTACTGATTACTAAATGACAACAACAAGCATATTTTATCTAACCCTCCATCTCCCAAGAGTGCGAAAAAATAAAAGAAACTAGATATTACAAAAGCTATGATAAAGTGTAGCCCACTCAGGGAAAAAAATGTTCACAGCATAATTAGATAAATAACAGGCCCAGCGTCTATTTTTGCTTTCTCTTGATGAAGGGGCTTCGCAGGAGAGGTTGCTGATAGTTAATTCTCCCTAACAACAATCCGTGTAATCACAAATCCCAATTAGCCGTGCCTGCTCTGTGCTATACAAACTATTTCCTTAACGTCTCACATCACTACTTTGTAATTAGCTTTCATCTGCACGAGGCTTGACGAAAAATATTAAAAAAAAGAGTGTAAGTGATTGTACTGGCACTCAGTATTCTACGGAATAATCGCAGGCGATTTCAATCAGATTAATTTTATCACCCGTATTAAGCAAAATTACCTTCCTCTTCAATCCTTGCAGGTGAGGGCTATTTCATGTCTTGATCTCTTCATAAAAGCATAATATAATACAATCTGTAAATGTAAATACCCTTCTCTAATAACTGGGAGATATGTCCTTAATATATCTTTACATTTGGAATTTCCATTCCATAAAATATACTAACAAGAGCTTTATTATACTTTAAGTGTAAGTTGTTAAACGAGACAACTTAGTACTGTCCTTCCTGTTGTTACATAGGGTTATATTTAACTTGCACATAATTGGAGTAACATTTAAACGTGATGGAGTGGAATAATGGCATTATAGCATCAATATATCTTACCGCAGAAAAGGACTTTACGGCCCTATTTTAGGATGGCCATTATGAAATTCATTTTTCACACTCTGGCAACTTTCACCTTCCCCTATAGTAAAAATAGTTATAAAATCAGATGAGACTCATTCTCTTCACGAGCTTTAGTAAAGTTAAAATTCACATTCGTTTATGAAGCTATCTATACAAAATAGGTGGACAGACAGAGCGAGCATTAACATTTTTGTTCTAGAGTTTTTAGAAACCTTTACAAACAGCCTTGCTGTTCTTTTTGAATATTTGTCTTCATTTAGATTATTACATTAACCCCTCCACGCTCCATGACATATATATCCATCATGAGAGAGGGTTCTTTCAGCTCCATGATTGATGTATATGTCATGCTGATCTCTCAGATAGTATCACTGTACTCGAGCAGTCAGTAACTGCTAGGATCATAGGTGCTATAACTTAGATCCTGGCAGTGTAACCCCTTAGATGTCGTGGGTAATAGTGGCTGCATCCTCTAAGTGGTTGACAGAGGAAATTGGCCCACTCTGTTAATCCATCACCTTCACCCCTTGTGATATGATTTTAGGGTGCCAATGGATTGTCATGGCAATCGTAGGGCCTATAAGTAGCCTCTGTGCTTGACATCTGCAGAAGGCACAGCAGAATCTAATAGACTACCTGTCAGTGTAAAACTAACCGATAGATGATATAATACAGAAGTATGCAAATAATCAAATAATCACATTATCAAATCCCTTAGTGGGGCTGAAGACAAGAGCAAAATGTTTTAAAAAAAAAGGTAAAACAAAGTGTTTAAAAAATGGGAAAAAATAAATAAATCACCTTACCCCTTACTATACTGTACTTTACTGTACTATAACACTAGTGCATTACTTATACCACATGTGAATGCTATAGAAGGTAAATGAAATACAGTAGACTACAATATACTTCTCTGCTCTGTATCAGGCCAGAAAAGCAGAATATTGCATAATCCACATAAGAACTTCTCTTCGACAAATGCCGACTTCCAAGATCACATGACATTGTCCTTCTAACAATGGTAATACGGATCAAGCAGTTGGAGATGTAATGGCACTTACTGCTGCAGTAAGGCTGAATATAACCAGCATAGTGTAGTGCTGTCAGATATAATTTTTATTCATCATATTCACAAACATACTTGTTAAAAAAAACCTATAAAATCATGCCACAATTAGTATTTTCATACCATATAGAGGACTGACTTAGCGTTCGGCACTTGGCTTCTTGGGGGCAATTCTTCTCAGCTAGCACCCTGCAGCACTGAACACTATTTAATCTATATCTGCTTGGTCCATATGACTCTCATATGGTTGAGGAAAAATAAAAAATGAATGTATTTCACAATGCAACAATGAAAAAAAGGGAAAAAACTGCAGCTTCTCCTCTGTATCTGGGGCTGTTATATGAATACTTGTTAAGGGGGGGTAAGGTTTTTATACTCAGATTTAATCACAGTGATAGCTGATCAGGGATCTTTTAGGCGTATCATTTTATACCACCATCATTCTAGTAACAATGCGGTAATACCTAATGTCCTATGGCAGGATTTGGGTATTTTTAAAAACTGACAGAAGCTATAGAAAATTAGCAATTGAGAAGTGCTGTAAAATAGTGGTGCCCTAGTGCCTTACAGTAAATACCCTAATTCTTCATGCGTAAAAACACATACAGATTATAGATAAAGGGGTTGCCCGAACAAACAAATATTAGTGGGAGGAATTAAACAATAACATGAAAAGGTAATACTGAGCTCTCTGCTCACCTTCTCCAACCCTGTGGCTGCTCCGGATTTCCCGGGTGGTCTCAATTTACACTGGTTGTAGTGGTGATGTGGATGTTTACCTACGGACCTTTGCAGCTAATATGAGGCACTGCAATGGAATGTCATCATTCCATAATGATGACATAAACAGGGTTGGGCCTCTCTATTACTGGGCCATATGACCTGTATATGAGACATTATTGGAACTCATCCTAGCAAGTCTCTGTTAACTCAACAAGTCTTAATAGGATATTAATAAGGGGTTCTTTAAACCAGTGGCAGACAACCCCTTCAAGAATAACTTTCAGATGCTAATCACTGAATACAGTTCATCTATACTAAAATTATCCGCTCAAGAATTTCCTCAGTTCGCAGATATATAGGCTGAAAATATTATAAATGTTTAGTCTCTTCAGTCATGCAGCATTATCTGAAAAGTAAAGAGGTAGCTCTACAAATCTCTAAACAACTCAAGAACACTCCGATGATGACAGTTGGTAGCCATCTTCCATGACAGTTGGTAGCTATCTTCCATGTTTCCTGACAGCATAATAACTAATGCAAGAATAGTTCATGGGGTCATCTGAGAACATGCACAAGGCGGTATATGCAACACTGGTTGAGTAGATGAAATATTTTAATGAACAAGTGTAATACATGCAAATAAAATAATGCAAGATATATTCACAATTACCGGAGCTTTGGAAGGCTACAGAATCATCTATTACTAAAAAGTAATTTTGATAGTACCCTTGAGGGGGCTGTGTAACTATGACTTATGTTTTCATTATGACACTATGACAGTCTTTGCTGCTATTTCTCACTGGAGTACGTCAATAGAAGTTACCAGCTAATTAGCTATTTAATAGATGACTGTACACTATTTATTTTGACCTTTCACCTTTTCACCTTTATTATGAAGCTTTCATTTCCTTGGCATTACACAAAAAAAGCAACTATATTGGCATTTTTTCTTCTGCAGCACAGTTCAAACATTCAAAAACATAATGAATGTTAGTAAAAAAAAATAAAACACTTAGCAATTCAAGTGGAATGAGAGAGGGACAAGGCAGCTGGGTACTGAGCAATTCCCTGCCTTAATGGACTCTTCACAATGGAGATGTCTTGAAGCATCTGAGATCTATTGTCTTATTTGAATAGCAACTACTGCATCATGATGAGAGTGAAAGATCACTAATGATTCAAGTTAGTTCAGTTCCGTATAAATGCCTTGATCGTTTCTTTGAAAGGCTACTGGATATAAAGCACCTGTAAAATAATATGTTCAAACTAACACCCAACCCGTCCCAGCTGGGATTCTGGGGAAAAACACGGCAAAAGGGAGACTTTTTTTAATCATTAAAGTTAAGTGCCAATTTTGTTCTTTGTTATCATGGTTTTAACTTTAATTCTTTCACACCTGCTTTATGCTTATGGTAAAAATAGTCCAGTGTTTCATGTGTCCATTTTTTCAGTAATTTCTTAGTGAATCAACTTTTAATCATGATAGATATATCAGCCTAGAGCCATCTAGAGAGTAAGCAGGTCAGTGGCCATTTGTCTGCAAAAAAAAAACATAATAAAAGACATATACAGTAGATAAATAAATGCAGTTAAAGTATATAAATTAATGGTAATATGAAATCCATTTTGCCCTTCCTGCTTGCTCACAGTGCCATCAGCTTGTTTGGGCTGTTACACTGTACAATGTACTGTCACAGAAAATCACTTTTATTAACGTAGGATTGATGAAATCAGAGGATTAACTGTAGCAGGGGGCTAGTAAAGAACTTGTAGAGAAGACTTAATCTGTATGTTCTCTGTGTGTTCCTTTATCACTTGTAACATATGTTCCCTGCTTGCCTAAAGCCCTAGTAAAGGAACTTTTACATGGGACAACTTTCTGGCGTTTAATACTTTCACACAGGAGCGATAATCACTCACTAAATGGAAACAGAGTATGGTGTAGAGCTTTTGGCCACCCATGTCTATACAGAGTAAACAGGCAGTTGTTCATAGATGAATGATTTGCCTGTTTATACGGGCTCATAGTCACTTTTGTTTTTAGCATTACATAGTAAAATAGCATGCAAGGCTGAATAAAGACAAATGTCCATCCAGTTCAGCCTGTTTTCACCTCCCCCCCTTGTTGATCCCGGGAAGGCAAAAAAAATCACAATGAGGCAGAAGTCAATTTACCCCACTTTTTGGGAAAAACATACTTCCCAACTCCATAAGGACAGACAGAATAATCCCTAAATCAGCATTTGAAAGTTGCTACCTAACTCCAAGACCTCGATCAACAACCCCACTGGTTATTTAATGTCTATAACCTGCATTGCTGTAGCGCTCCAAAAAGACGGCTAGTCCCCTCTTAAACTCCTTCATTGATTTTGCCATCACCACCTCCTCAGGCAGAGAGTTCCATAATATCACTGCTCTTACAGTAAAGAGCCCTTTTCTGTGTTGCTGATGAAACCTTCTTTATTCTAACCATAGGAGATCTGTAGGCCCTCTTGTTACTGTCACAGTCCTGGGTATAAACAGATCATGGGAGAGATACTTGTATTGTCCTCTAATGTAGTACCTATTGACTAGTACAAGTGAGTATTCTGGGTCTAGTATTCTGGGTCTCTTGTACGCACAGGATGACAGTTGCGCATAATCATTTGTTTCAGCGATTACACAGCCGGCTATCAGTCCATGTACAAATACTCTGAGCGGCTAAATAAACGTATTAATATATGAAAAATAATGAGAAAACCAATTTCCTTAGAACACAACATGAGAAAATGTGTATCTTTTTCCTGCTTCTTTGTAATTGTTTTCAAATATATCTACTTCAATAAGAAGGCCCGATTATGTCATGTACAAGAAGGGAAGCATACACAAAGGCCCTTCCATAACAAGTCACCAAATATACACATAAAAGAACAGGGTAAGCAATGTTAATAAATTAAAACTTCCGTTTTACTAGTACTTCTTTAAAAAAAAAACACATGAACATAGACCACAAATAATCAAAACAACAACAAGAAAACCAACAAGGTAAATTGGAGTGATCTTACTGCATGATGTGACGTGTCCATATGATCAGTATTGTCGTGCGTATTCATTGCTACTAGAGATGAGCGAGCACCAAAATGCTCGGGTGCTCGTTACTCGGGACGAAATTATCGCGATGCTCGACGGTTCGTTTCGAGTAACGAACCCCATTGAAGTCAATGGGCGACCCGAGCATTTTTGTATATCGCCGATGCTCGCTAAGGTTTTCATTTGTGAAAATCTGGGCAATTCAAGAAAGTGATGGGAACGACACAGCAACGGATAGGGCAGGCGAGGGGCTACATGTTGGGCTGCATTTCAAGTTCCCAGGTCCCACTATTAAGCCACAATAGCGGCAAGAGTGCCCCCCCCCTCCCAACAATTTTTACTTCTGAAAAGCCCTCATTAGCAATGCATACCTTAGCTAAGCACCACACTACCTCCAACAAAGCACAATCACTGCCTGCATGACACTCCGCTGCCACTTCTCCTGGGTTACATGCTGACCAACCCCCCCCCCCCCCCGCACGACCCAGTGTCCACAGCGCACACCAAAGTGTCCCTGCGCAGCCTTCAGCTACACTCATGCCACACGCTGGCCTCATGTCTATTTATAAGTGCGTCTGCCAGAGGAACCGCAGGCACACACTGCAGAGGGTTGGCACGACTAGGCAGCGACCCTCTTTAAAAGGGGCGGGGCGATAGCCCACAATGCTGTACAGAAGCAATGAGAAATATAATCCTGTGCCACCACCATCAGGAGCTGCACACGTGGCATAGCAATGGGGAACCTATGTGCCACACACTATTCATTCTGTCAAGGTGTCTGCATGCCCCAGTCAGACCGCGGTTTTTTACAAATAGTCACAGGCAGGTACAACTCCGAAATGGGAATTCCGTATGCACCCACAGCATGGGTGGCTCCCTAGAACCCACCGGCGGTACATAAATATATCCCATTGCATTGCCCATCACAGCTGAGGTAATGTCGTGCTTAATGCAGGTGGGCTTCGGCCCACACTGCATGCCCCAGTCAGACTGGGGTTCTTTAGAAGTGGACACACGCAGTTACAACTCCGTGTGGACTGACAGCATGGGTGGGTGCCAGGAAGCCACCGGCGGTACATAAATATATCCCATTGCAGTGCCCAACACAGCTGATGTAACGTCAGCTGTAATGCAGGTGGGCTAAAAATTAATTGGATTACACTGTAGGCGAGGGCCCCAAAAATTGGTGTACCAACAGTACTAATGTACCTCAGAAAAATTGCCCATGCCCAACCAAGAGGGCAGGTGAAACCCATTAATCGCTTTGGTTAATGTGGCTTAATTGGTAACTAGGCCTGGAGGCAGCCCAGTTAAAATAAAAATTGGTTGAGGTGAAAGTTTCAACGCTTTAATGAGCATTGAAACGTATAAAAATTGTTTAGAAAAATTATATGACTGAGCCTTGTGGGCCTAAGAAAAATTGCCCGTTCGGCGTGATTATGTGAGGTTTCAGGAGGAGGAGCAGGAGGAGGAGGAATATTATACACAGATTGATGAAGCAAAAAGGTCCCCGTTTTTGATGGTGATAGAGAACGATGCTTCCATCCGTGGGTGCAGCCTACGTATTGCTTAGGTATCGCTGCTGTCCGCTGGTGAAGAAGAGAAGTCTGGGGAAATCCAGGCTTTGTTCATCTTGATGAGTGTAAACCTGTCGGCAATGTCGGTTGACAGGTGGGTACGCTTATCTGTGATGATTCCCCCAGCCACACTAAACACCCTCTCTGACAAGACGCTAGCCGCAGGACAAGCAAGCACCTCCAGGGCATACAGCGCGAGTTCAGGCCACGTGTCCAGCTTCGACACCCAGTAGTTGTAGGGGGCAGAGGCGTCACCGAGGACGGTCGTTCGATCGGCTACGTACTCCCTCACCATCCTTTTACAGTGCTCCCGCCAACTCAGCCTTGACTGGGGACCGGTGACACAGTCTTGCTGGGGAGCCAGAAAGCTGGCAATGGCCTTGGATAATGGTCCCCTGCCTGCGCTGTACATGCTGCCTGATCTCTGCGCCTCCCCTGCTACCTGGCCCTCGGAACTGCGCCTTCGGCCACTAGCGCTGTCGGATGGGAAGTTTACCATCAGTTTGTCCACCAGCGCCCTGTGGTATAGCATCATTCTGGAACCCCTTTCCTCTTCGGGAATGAGAGTGGAAAGGTTCTCCTTATACCGTGGGTCGAGCAGTGTGTACACCCAGTAATCCGTAGGGGCCAGAATGCGTGTAACGTGAGGGTCACGAGAAAGGCATCCTAACATGAAGTCAGCCATGTGTGCCAGGGTACCTGTATGCAACACATGGCTGTCCTCACTAGGAAGATCACTTTCAGGATCCTCCTCCTCCTCCTCCTCCTCCTCCTCCTCCTCTGGCCATACACACTGAAAGGATGACAGGCAAGCAGCATGTGTACCCTCAGCAGTAGGCCAAGCTGTCTCTTCCCCCTCCTCCTCATGCTCCTCCCCCTCCTCCTCCTCCTCCTCCTCCTCCTCTGGCCATACACGCTGAAAGGATGACAGGCAAGCAGCATGTGTACCCTCAGCAGTGGGCCAAGCTGTCTCTTCCCCCTCTTCCTCATGCTCCTCCCCCTCCTCCTCCTCCTCAACGCGCTGAGATATAGACATGAGGGTGCTCTGACTATCCAGCGACATACTGTCTTCCCCCGCCTCCGTTTCCGAGTGCAAAGCGTCTGCCTTTATGCTTTGCAGGGAACTTCTCAAGAGGCATAGCAGAGGAATGGTGACGCTAACGATTGCAGCATCCCCGCTCAGCATCTGGGTAGACTCCTCAAAGTTTCCAAGGACCTGGCAGATGTCTGCCAACCAGGCCCACTCTTCTGTAAATAATTGAGGAGGCTGACTCCCACTACGCCGCCCATGTTGGAGTTGGTATTCCGCTGCTCATAGAGCCTGGCCAACATGTGGAGCGTAGAGTTCCACTGTGTGGGCACGTCGCACAGCAATCGGTGCACTGGCAGATGAAACCGATGTTGCAGGGTCCGCAGGGTGGCAGCGTCCATCTTGGAGTTCCGGAAATGTGCGCTGACCCGGCGCACCTTTCCAAGCAGGTATGACAAGTGTGGGTAGCTTTTCACAAAGCGCTGAACCACCAAATTAAAGACATGGGCCAGGCATGGCGAGCTGCAGAGTCTCCACCAGATTACGGCCGTTGTCACACACGACCATGCCCGTTTGGCATCTCCAGGCTGAGCAATTTGGCAATGTGCACGTTTAACGCTTGAGCGTGCGGGTGCGTGGCGGCGTACTTGCGCTTGCGCTCAAACTGTGGCGCTAGCAACGTCTGGACGCTGCGCTGAGAGACATTGCTGGATGGGGCCGAGGACAGCGGAGGTGAGGGTGTGGGTGCAGGCCAGGAGACGGTAGTGCCTGTGTCCTCAGAGGGGGTTGGGGCACAGGGGGAGAGGCAGTGGTGCAAACCGGAGGCGGTGAAGGCCTTCGTCCCACCTTGTGGGGTGCTTGGCCATCATATGCCTGCGCATGCTGGTGGTGGTGGCTCCCCAGCTGATCTTGGCGCGACAAAGGTTGCACACCACTGTTCGTCGGTCGTCAGGCGTCTCTGTGAAAAACTGCCACACCGTAGAGCACCTTGACCTCTGCAGGGTGGCATGGCGCGAGGGGGCGCTTTGGGAAACAGTTGGTGGATTATTCGGTCTGGCCCTGCCTCTACCCCTGGCCACCGCACTGGCTCGGCCTGTGCCCACACCCTGACTTGGGCCTCCGCGTCCTCGCCCGCGTCCACGTCCTATAGGCCTACCGCTACCCCTCAGCATGGTGTATTACCAGTAGTGCAGAAACAGAACGCTGTAATTAAATGTGCCACTTATTGGCCTGTGGTTGGAGGCTGACTTCGCTTACGGAACGAGTATCAAGCTCGGACGAGTACGTTCGCTCATCTCTAATTGCTACCAATGGAGCTCATCAGCTATAGAGTAAAGAGAATGTGAGGACCAATGATAGTACTATCCCTAGATGGCCCTATCAACTAAAATGACCTGTAGCAATGAAACTAGTTTGCGCAATCGCCTTGATCGCATATCTGATTCTGCCGTTAAAAAAAAATAAAAAATCGGTAGACTAGGAAATAAAATAAAAAAAGAAACCACATTTTGCTCTGGTTACCAATGACCAAAATATCTCTAGTAATGAAAAGGTTAATATAACGCAATTAGATCTCTCAATAATAATATAAATTGTTCCACACTGGCTAGAATTCTTGCAACGTTGTAAGCCTGCTTGCAACTTTCCTCCACATAGAGAAACATTTAAAGGGGTTGTCCCGCGCCGAAACAGTTTTTTTTTTTTTTCAACAGCCCCCCCGTTTGGCGCGAGACAAACCCGATGCAGAGACTTAAAAAAAAAACCGCACAGCGCTTACCTGAATCCCCGCGCTCCGGTGACTTCTTACTTACTGGTTGAAGATGGCCGCCGGGATCTTCTCCCTCGGTGGACCGCAGGGCTTCTGTGCGGTCCATTGCCGATTCCAGCCTCCTGATTGGCTGGAATCGGCACGTGACGGGGCGGAGCTACACGGAGCCGCTCTCCGGCACGAGCGGCCCCATTCAGAAAAGAAGACGACCGGATTGCGCAAGTGCGTCAAATCTGGTGATTAGACGCTGAAAATTAGACGGCACCATGGAGACGAGAACGCCAGCAACGGAACAGGTAAGTGAATAACTTCTGATAACTTCTGTATGGCTCATAATTAATGCACAATGTACATTACAAAGTGCATTAATATGGCCATACAGAAGTGTATAGACCCACTTGCTTTCGCGGGACAACCCCTTTAAGTTGTGATTTTACGTTGCTGTTTAGCCTCAGTCTATATAGTTCCTTGTCAGAATGCAGAAGTCATTGTACATTCATAAACTGGCTTTACTTTCTCCCCCCCCCCCCCCTAAAACCAATGACAACCCACTTTTTCTGACCAATCTCTCATCTTCCCTTTGATGATGTGAGCATGATGCACTTAGCATGTAACCACATGAAAGCTCATGTTAGCAAACCATTCCCCTTTGGATTAAAAAGCTAGTGATGCGACTATTGCATCATCCATTCAGGATTCATAGGAAGAGTCAGTTATATAGCGCCAGTAGGCCCCATCTTGGCCTGAGAGATTGCAGCATGTGTGCACATGGTGGGCTCTTATGCCACTGGTTGGGGTGAGTGCAAGACAAGGTCCTGATGTAATGGCTGCTGCAGCAGGGAAGGCTAAGGAGGCAGCAGGGTCAGAAAGGCCCAAAATCCATAAGGGCCCGTAACTAGCAATCCATGTCTGGATGGAGACTTGGCTGAAGATAAGAGGGGTCAGTGACTGCAGTGGCCATAGGATAGCCACAGACCACTGTGCTGCCGGCATTGGTGTCGCACGGGAGAAAAGAGTTTGAGTTGTGTTTTTTGCTGTGTTGGAATGCAGTTTTATGCTGTCCTCTCTGAGGGCAGCATAGGGTAATAACAGGCATGCTGATTGCAGTGAAAAGTTTGTTTTATACAAGTAGTCCTCAATGAGCTGAAGACTAGCCCCACCCACACTTTAATAGGGTTGCCATCCGGCCGGTAAGTAAGAAATGGCGAGCGAGGTGGCAATCCTCCTGCCCATACTTCTCTGACCCCAGTTAGATATAGCTTTACCTCCCTGGGAAAGTTTTGAAGTTACTCTCAGTAACACATGACACCTCTGCAGGTGGAGGTCACTCAAATCTATGAGTAACTTCAACTGCTGATAGTGCCGGTGCTTTGTGAGCAAAGGGTGCACAGAGCGAGGGGAAAGCTATATTTCACTGGGGCTACAGTGGGGGACCTATATCTAACTGGGGCCACAGTCACGGGCCTATATCTAACTGGGGCCACAGAGGGGAAACTTTTATCTAACTGGGGCTATGGGGGTCACTTTATCTAAGGGAGAAAAGCCAAAGAGTGGGGCACTATATCTAAAGGGAGGTAAAACAAGGGGCACTAAATCTATGAGAGGCCACAGAGCAGGGAACTGCATCTTTGTGGGGCCAATGACGTGGTGAACTATATCTAAAAGGGGGGCATAGAAGGGGACATGATCACTAAGTGCGGTCATCTTAGTACAAGATGCCTTAGAGTACAGCTCCACAATATAAGAATGGTAACAGTCAATAGTTTATTCATACATTTTCATGAGGAATAAGACCCCATTCACACTGACAGATGATCACTCAAAAGTCGCTCAAATTACAGTTTGAGTGACAGTTTTGAGCGATCATCTTTGCATGCTGTATAGTAGCTAAGTAGCTACTTAAAGGGGTTGTCCCGCGCCGAAACAGGGTTTGTTTTTTTCAACCCCCCCCCCCCCTCGGCGCGAGACAACCCCGATGCAGGGGTTAAAAAAGAACACCGGAGAGTGCTTACCTGAATCCCCGCGCTCTGGTGACTTCTTACTTACCTGCTGAAGATGGCCGCCAGGATCTTCACCCTCGGTGGACCGCAGGGCTTCTGTGTGGTCCACTGCCGATTCCAGCCTCCTGATTGGCTGGAATCGGCACGTGACGGGGCGGAGCTACAAGGAGCCGGCATCCAGCACGAGCGGCCCCATTGAGGAAAGAAGAAGACCCGGACTGCGCAAGCGCGTCTAATTTGGCCATTAGACGCCGAAAATTAGACGGCCTCCATGGAAACGAGGACGCTAGCAACGGAGCAGGTAAGTGAAAAACTTCTTATAACTTCTGTATGGCTCATAATTAATGCACAATGTACATTGCAAAGTGCATTAATATGGCCATACAGAAGTGTATAGACCCACTTGCTGCCGCGGGACAACCCCTTTAAGAGCTATGCAGATGGAGTGGGATACTGCCACTATCGCTCCGCGAACAATAAAGCTGTTCTGCATAAGCAAACAGCTGTATTCTTCTCTGTGATTAGAGCACATGTCCCACTGTGAACTACCAGTGGGACATGGGCTGTAAGAATCTTATCAGCACTGCCGACTGTGATAACAGCTTGCACAGCTGATAAGAGTTCATAACTCAATTGAAGAAAACTAGAATTAAGCGAGGAACGACTCGTGCACGAAAACTGCACGATGTCCATGCATTTAGATCCAACGATTCTCGCTCAAAAGACGGCTTTGAGCGATTTTGGAGCGAGAATCGCTGGGTCTTCATGGGCCTCAAACAGAGGTAAAGTCACACGTTGCGTTAAACCAAACCTTCACACCATGTCCCTTTTTACCTTGGTTGGTATTTTTTAGTGACAGAGGTGGCAACCCTACCCTCCAGCCACAGATTCACGGCTGCCTATAACTGTGCAAAAAAAAAAAAAGAGGCCAGCATAAGGCTGCGTTCACACTTAGCGTCTTTTGGTGCATTTTTTAACTAAAGCAAAAAAACCAAACAAACATATGCGTTATTTTAAAAAATGCATGTATTGTTAGAACCCATATACAATTTTTAACAATGCATGCGTTTGAAAAAAAACAAAAAGCCATGTAGTTTTTTTTATATAGTTCTTTTGCTGAAGGTCAAAAATGTAACAAAAATCACCAATGTGAATGTAGCTTAAGGGCTCTTTCACACGAGCATGGCAATTTTCATTCAGCTGTGTCACGGCCACAGCACGACCGAAAATCGCATGAACGGGCGCACAAATCTGTCATTTGTGTGTCCGTTCAGATGGCCCTGGTCCAGCGCATATATGCTGATCTCGGATTGCTGTCAGGTGGGGGGAGACAGTTCAGCTCTGCAAAACTGCTCCCCCTTTCCATTCCCTTGCCAGCTGTCAGCAAGGGAAGTGGATGGGACGGAAGCTAGTGTGCTAAGCTCCTGCCCTCTCTCCGCTCCTTTTCGGCTGCCAACTGCTTAGCAACTAGCTCCTGCCCCATCCTGCCCCCTCCCATTGCAAACAGCCGGTGGAGAAACGGAGGGAAGTGGGTGGGAGTTTAGCAGACACACTGCTAAACTCCCTCCCACCTCCCTTCTCCAGCAGCTACCATAAGCTCCCACAGGAGTCTAGGGAAGCCACCGCTGTATTCCGGCCAGGAAGATAGTTCCTGAACTATCTTTCCTGGCCGACGTAAAAGCAAGCGGCCGAAATGCATTCCTATGGGCTATCTTTGCTGGACAGGCGCTTTTACGACGTGGGAATACACCCATCTGAACTGATGCATTGTAAACCAATGCATCAGATGGGCAGAGTATACAGGTCGGGCATTAAGGCGCACCCTATATACACTCGTGTCAATAACGCCTGAAGGTGGTGACAGATTCCCTTTAACGTTCGCTGTATTTTGAAAAGCAACTTTAGACTAACTTCACACGGGCAAGTGTGATATCGGAGCCAGAATGCGATTAACCGACGGATGGGAGGCGTTTTTATCTGTCGTGCGATGCGTTTATAACATTGGAAAGTTTTATTAACTTTCGCGCTAAAAAGTCGTGGCAAAATCGTACGAGAAAAATCGCAAGTGGCAGCGATGCTTTTGAGAAAAAGCAGTGCTGATGCTCAAAATTCGTGGTAAAATAGATGCGATTTTCTCACGGCAAGATCGCCTGTGTGGCATTAGCCTTAAAACAACAATTGCTTCATCTAAAATACAATGCTATGTGTATTGTCTCATAAATAAAGAAATCGGTTGCCTCTAAATATTTTACTGCATACCTCATGTTTAGGTATAAATCGTTTGATTTGGATTGAAATGCGTAAGTATGTGGGTTATGGCTATAAAAAAGGTGCTAGTTTTAGTTGAGTACAAGTTGGGCAGATTATATATAGGACTAGAAAGTTTTAACCCTTTCCAATCCAATTTGTATCCTGGTTTTCCTAGGGGGCTTACTCTTTTTCTGCCATTACACAACAGCGCTATATGCTGGCTGAAGCCAGTACTGCATGAGGTGACTGGTTGGATAGGCTCCGACACCTGAGAGGCTGGCACTATACAGTAAGAGAACCCCGACGGATGTCTTCCAACATGGGAGCTGTACAGCCTTAAATCATAATGTCTTCAGAGGTCAGACAGTGGATTAGAAAGGGTTACAAATGTAGCCAATTCTAACAGAGTAGAAGAGTCCATGAATGCAGGTGCTGTACGATGGGACCGCATTACTGGACCAGGCAGTGAGCCTATCACTGGACATCTACTTTACAATTAGGGTTGATAATCCAAATTCCTGGCCATATTTGTTGTACAGATGAAGATCTTATTATCCTCCATATCCTTTCCAGCAGTACAATTACCCAGTGCTTACAGAAACATTGTACAAGCACTATGACTTGCAGGCAACTCCACCATCTATATTGACACAATCTATATTGATCTTCAGAGCTGTTATTTTCATGTTTGTATCCTATGGCTGGAATTACAATGACAGTTTTTGGCGAGGTAGTATATTCAAACACTGCATAGTCATTTAGAAAGGAAGCATTCCGTTAAAGGATGCCATGCTATTGGGTTAAAAGGTGAATATTTTTGGGGTAAAAGGGTCTTTTTTCTAATCATCAAAATATAATGATTGTATTCGCAAGCTCTCAACAGGGAGATCTGCAACTGCAACAAAAGGAACTGAAATGACAGCACTTTGACACACTCCTGTGTCGTGTTTGTTTAGGAAGGTCCTAGAAATTGTATTTCACCAGCCACATTCGCTATCAACACACAATTATCTGGCTTAATCATGTGGAACAGTGGCAAATTCACCTGGGGTTTAAGAACTAATGACATTCTCGTCTGAGCTGCTTTAGTGAAATGGCCTAGCACCTGAAGCAGGAACAGCAAGATTGCTCAAGAAAATTTGGTTTTCTTTTTTCATTTCACAGCATAGGGTTCTGCTCAAATCAACAAACACTGCTGATTAAATAGCGGTGGTAGCTGACTTACTTGCACTTCTTCTGGTGGCTGCTAATGTTCATCGAGAATCGAAGGCTTTTTCTTCTTTTCAGGAAAGAAATGTCTGTTGTTTGTACACACAAACTCTCTGGAATAGGAAAGGCTCTCAAGTAAAGCAGAACTGAATATATTTGGGATGATTGCAAGTATTATCAGTGGTTGACCCGTGCTGTTCTAAAGGAAAGTGCAAAAAGCTCACAGTAATGTTCATACACGTATCATTTAATGTACTTCTAATGAGTAACATTATGCCGATCACAATTTAGCACACTGGAAATGTAGATGCGAATACAGGACACCCTCTGCAGTTTTACCGAACTGAATGAAGATCACGATAGCCTTCGAAATTTCATTCAGAAAAACAGCAGGGGCCTGGGTCTTAGGCCTCTTTCCCACGAGCGTATAGCAGCCCACTGTTTCCACGGTGGGCCGATATACGCTGTGATCTGATGCATTGGATTCCAATGCATCAGATCACATGGCAGTATTCCTGAGACGTAAAAGCACCCGGCCAATATAGCGCCAGGTGTTTTTCATCGGGCCCTAAAGTTGGTCCTAAAACTATCTTTTGGGCTGGAGCTCCTATGGGAGCCGATAACAGCAGCTGGAGAAGAGAGGTAGGAGGGAGTTTAGCAGCGTGACTGCTAAACGCCCGCCCTATTTTCTCCTCCCCTACGGCAAATTGCAATGGGAGAGTGTGGGACAGAGATGGAGCTTAGCACCACCAAGACCTGCCTCCTCCTATTGCTGGCTGTGGACAAGGGGCAGGACAATGACAGAGCTCCTGCCCCTTGTCTGCAGCCAGCAATGGGAGGAGGCGGGATGGGGCGGTGCTTAGCTCCACCCCTGTCCCACCCCCTCCCATTGCAATCTGCCGAAGGGGAGGAGAGAAGAGGTGAGCCGGCGAATGGGAGGAGCGATGGCATGGCGGCCTCGGCATGGGCCCCGGCGCATATACGCTGAGGCCCATGCAGTTTGAACGGGCGCACAATCATTAGTCTTGTGCGCCCGTTCACGGGCTTTTACTATTCAAATCGTAGCGGATATCGGCCGGCCATGAAAACGGCAGCCAATATACGCTCATGTGAACAAAGCCTTAGGGCCATAATAGAGAAAAAAAGTTTAGACTTAAAGACTTTTTTTTTCTTCAAACATTAGGAAAGACTTTTCTTTAACGAATACAAATTCTTTAGCATCACTTGAGATACTATAAAATTACTGCTACGTAAAGAAAGTATGTATTGACTGTACTTCTATTTTATTTGGTAGCAAGTTCAAATATGATGTTGAAATAGGCGCAGCTTATATGCATAGTTAGTGGCAAAAGCACTTCTATAAGGCCTCATGTCCACGGGGAAAATCTGGCCCACCACGGATTTTCCATGCAGAATCCCGCAGCGGGTCCCTCCATTCCCGCGGACATGGGGCCTAAAAATAAGAATTACTTACCTGTCCGGACGCTGCGGATCTGCCCTCCGTCGCGGCTGGATCTTCTTTCTTCGGCCCTGCGGAAGTGCTTGGTACGCCGACAGCGTGCCGCGCGCATGCGCCGTGCACTCCATTCCTTTTTTGAACTCCCGCTCTCCCGCGCCGGAGAGCAGAAATTCAGCGGCAAGTGTGCCGCAGATCCGGTTGGCTTCCATAGGCTTCAATAGAAGCCTGCGGGAGGCCCGCACTAAAATGGAGCATGCCGCGGCTGTTTTCCTGCACACGTAATCCGCGCCTCAGGGGAAAGTGACATCCGCAGGTATTTAACTACCTGCGGATGTCCAATGCATCCCTATGGGGCGCGGATCATGCGTGTGGGAGAAACGCTGCGGATTTTAAATGTTATTTTGCCGTGGACATGAGGCCTAATAGAGCACAGTCAGAAAAGACTTTGGGACCTTTTACAGAAGCAGAACATTTCCACAATGCACGTAAAGGCACAGAAAATTCCACTCCAAAATGTGCATGTATACATGCAGGTTACAGAGCAGAGATTCGCAGCTGCAGAATAAGCTGCGTTTTAAGGTACGTGTTGCAGAAATATTCTGCTAGTGGAAGAGGCCCTTTCTATTCAAGGTGAATTAAAGACAAGGGGAATGTTCTAATTTACCAATATTTAATGATGCTTGTTGACAATATGGTAAATTGGTTCAGTATGATAAACAACGTGTATTGTTGGTGTAGATCTAATGATTTCTGCTACCGGTTCCATTTTCACAGAAAAATGGGAATGAACAAGGGGTAGCTTCACACATGCCATAAGAAATAATGAAAAGTTGAAAACAAAATTTGCAGAAAAAGAGTATATTACCATTAGGGTGCTTTCACTAGGGATGGGGTATTCCAAAACAATAATGCATTGTAAGGGCTTATTCACACGGACGTAGGTGTTTTTACATTCACGCTGCTAAACTCCCTCCCACCTCCCTTCTCCAGCAGCTGTCATTGGCTCCCATAGGAGTCTATTCTGCAGCCGACGTATTCCGGCCAGGAAGATAGTTCCAGGACTATATTTCCTGCCCGGTGTAAAATCGCCCAGCTGAAATGCGTATCTTGGCCGGCCGGGCTGCTTTTACACGTTGGAAATTCGCCCATCTAATTTGATGCATTGAAATCCAATGTATCAGATAGTAGTGTATATCAGCCGATTGTAAAAACGGGGGCCAATATACACTCGTGTGAATAAAGCCTCAACATGTGGATTTTGATGTGAAATTGAAAATGGCAGAATTCTGCTGGCAATTCCTCATCAAAATCTGCATTTAGGCTGGGTTCACACAGAGTGGATTTGCTGCGGAAATTCCGTCTGGAATTTCGCTGCGGCAAATCCGCCTGCGTCCGCTAATCCCGGATTTAGCCAGCCCTGTGGACCAGATTTGTGAAAAGTCTCTTCCACACAGGACAGCCAATCCGTCATGGCAAACCTGGCAGAAGCGTATGTCCAAGCCGCTCCAAAACCCGCAGCTAAATGCCGCGGGATATGAAACAGCGCTTTCCCAGCGAAAATCTTGCGGTTTTTCGCTGCGGCCAAACTTTGAGATTTTCGGCCGTGTGAGAACCCAGCCTTAGACATCCAGATTTTAGTACAGAATTCCAGTACGGTGTATTCTGCAACATTGTTGCGGAATATTCTGGCCAATGTCAAGGCATCGTTACGCTGTAAGTGCGCCATACCATAAACTTTATGACTTTTTCTCAGCCCCAAAAAGAAGCCATCTGCCATTGTTTGACAGTGGGCTTTATTGGGTTAAATAAAGGCACTGAGCAGTTCTGAAGGTACAACACAGCTCTTTATTGAGACCATGTGCCCGAGCCCTAAAGATGTGTGATATTTTAGACCCAGCAGAATACCCTTTAGGGCTCCCACCCACTGGCGTTTTTTTCTCCACTGCGCTGCGAGAGTAAGTGAAAACGCTCGCAGAGCAGTGTGAGAAAATCGCTGGGATATCGCTATGACATCGCCAGTCTTGTCAATGGGGCCAGCGGCAGCAGCGCTGGCCCCATTGAAAAGACTGTCGATGTCGCAGCGATATTCCAGCGATTTTGGGGTATCTGCGGCGTTTTTCTCGCACTGCAATGTGAGACTTTAACTTTAGAATCGCAGTGGAGAAAAAAACGCCTGTGGGTGGGAGCCCTAAGTCATGAATGTGCCCCAAATGTCTCATTTATTTGTTTTGTTTAATTCATTTACATCAGCACTACGCATATTGACCCAATATCTCCACAATTTACAGCAGACGTATTACACACGTTTGCTGGGTATGCAGCGTATACCCTCTACCCTTCATACACAACTTTCTAGCATAATTGAATCTTCCTTGTAATAATTTAATGCGGACTCAAGTCTTTGCAGATTATTGGTGCTGATTTTACATACGGGTGAAGTCTGCAGCAATTATACAGCATAATAAGCATGTTGTAGCATGTTGTAGCAAAACTGTAGCATATCCGGAATTCTGAAGAGTCTTCCCTCTTCATTCACTTATGTACATGTATTCAGCGCTGGGGGAAATCTTACTCAGCCCAGTTCAGGAAATGTTGGGCTTCGTAAATCATCTCCTCAGTGTATCTGTAAAGACACATACTGCCTTTTATTCCTCATTCAGCTTACAATGATGTTGGACATGCCTTCTCATTCACTCACACATGCACAAGCTCCACCCAGCAGAGCACTCATCAATCATTATTAGAGATGAGCGAACACCAAAATGTTCGGGTGTTCGTTATTCGTAACGAACTTCCCGTGATGCTCGAGGGTTCGTTTCGAACAACGAACCCCATTGAAGTCAATGGGCGACCAGAACATTTTTGTATTTTGCCGATGCTCGCTAAGGTTTTCATGTGTGAAAATCTGGGCAATTCAGGAAAGTGATGGGAATGACACAGTGACGGATAGGGCAGGCGAGGGGCTACATGTTGGGCTGCATCCTAAGTTCACAGGTCCCACTATTAAGCCACAATAGCGGCAAGAGTGGGCCCCCCCCCCCTCCCAACAACTTTTACTTCTGAAAAGCGCTCATTAGCATGGCATACCTTTGCTAAGCACCACACTACCTCCAACAAAGCACAATCACTGCCTGCATGACACTCCACTGCCACTTCTCCTGAGTTACATGCTGCCCAACCGCACCCCCTCCCCCCCACAGCGCACACCAAAGTGTCCCTGCGCAGCCTTCAGCTGCCCTCATGCCACACCACGCTCATGTCTATTTAGAATTGCGTCTGCCATGACGAGGGACCGCAGGCATACACTGCAGAGGTTGGCACGGCTAGGCAGCGACCCTCTTTAAAAGTGGCGGAGCGATAGCCCACAATGCTGTACAGAAGCAATGAGAAATAGAATCCTGTGCCACCGCCATCTGGAGCTGCACACGTGGGCATAGCAATGGGGAACCTATGTGCCACACACTATTCATTCTGTCAAGGTGTCTGCATGCCCCAGTCAGACCGGGCTTTTTAATTCATAGACACAGGCAGGTACAACTCCCTATTGTGAAGTCCCTGTCGACCCACAGCATGGGTGGCTCCCTGGAACCCACCGGCGGTACACAAAAATATCCCATTGCATTGCCCAACACAGCTGAGGTAGTAATGTCGTGCGTAATACAGGTGTGCTTCGGCCCACACTGCATGCCCCAGTCAGACTGGGATTCTTTACAAGTGGACACATGTAGGTTTAACTCCCTGTGGACCCACTGCCTGGGTGGGTGCCAGGAAGCCACCGGCGGTACATAGAAATATCCCATTGCATTGCCCAACACAGCTGAGGTAGTAATGTCGTGCGTAATACAGGTGGGCTTCGGCCCACACTGCATGCCCCGGTCAGACGGGTTCTTTAGAAGTGTACAGATGTATTAAAAACTCAGTGTGCACCTACAGCATGGGTGGCTCCCTGGAACCCACCGGCGGTACACAAAAATATCCCATTGCATTGCCCAACACAGCTGAGGTAACGTCAGCTGTAATGCAGGTGGGCTAAAAATTAATTTGATTACACTGTAGGCGAGGGCCCACACAAATTGCTGTATCAACAGTACTAATGTACATCCCAAAAATTGGCCATGGCCAGCCAAGAGGGCAGGTGAAACCCATTAATCGCTTTGGTTAATGTGGCTTAAGTGGTAACTAGGCCTGGAGGCAGCCCAGTGTAACGAAAAATTGGTTCAAGTTAAAGTTCCAATGCTTTTAAGCGCATTGAAACTTATAAAAATTGTTCTGAAAAATTATTTGAGTGAGCCTTGTGGCCCTAAGAAAAATTGCCCGTTCAGCGTGATTACGTGAGGTTTCAGGAGGTGGAGCAGGAGGAGGAGGAGGAGGAATATTAGACACAGATTGATGAAGCAGAAATGTCCCCGTTTTGGATGGTGAGAGAGAACGTAGCTTCCATCCGCGGGTGCAGCCTACGTATTGCTTACGTATCGCTGCTGTCCGCTGGTGGAGAACAGAAGTCTGGGGAAATCCAGCCTTTGTTCATCTTGATGAGTGTTAGCCTGTCGGCACTGTCGGTTGACAAGCGGCTACGCTTATCTGTGATGATTCCCCCAGCCGCACTAAACACCCTCTCCGACAACACGCTAGCCGCAGGACAAGCAAGCACCTCAAGGGCATACAGGGCTAGTTCAGGCCACGTGTCCAGCTTCGACACCCAGTAGTTGTAGGGGGCAGAGGCGTCACCAAGGATGGTCGTGCGATCCGCTACGTACTCCCTCACCATCCTTTTGCAGTGCTCCCGCCGACTCAGCCGTGACTGGGGAGCGGTGACACAGTCTTGGTGGGGAGCCATAAAGCTGGCCAGGCCCTTAAAGACTGTTGCACTGCCTGGGATGTACATGCTGCTCGATCTACGCACATCCCCTGCAACATGGCCCTCGGAACTGCGCCTTCTGCCACTAGCGCTGTCGGCTGGGAATTTTACCATCAGCTTGTCCGCAAGGGTCCTGTGGTATAGCAACACTCTCGAACCCCTTTCCTCTTCGGGAATCAGAGTGGGCAGGTTCTCCTTATACCGTGGATCGAGCAGTGTGTACACCCAGTAATCCGTCGTGGCCAGAATGCGTGCAACGCGAGGGTCACGAGAAAGGCATCCTAACATGAAGTCAGCCATGTGTGCCAGGGTACCTGTACGCAACACATGGCTGTCTTCACTAGGAAGATCACTTTCAGGATCCTCCTCCTCCTCCTCCTCCTCCTCAGGCCATACACGCTGAAAGGATGACAGGCAATCAGCCGGTGTACCGTCAGCAGCGGGCCAAGCTGTCTCTTCCCCCTCCTCCTCATCCTCCTCATGCTCCTCCTCCTCCTCCTGTACGCGCTGAGAAATAGACAGGAGGGTGCCCTGACTATCCAGCGGCATACTGTCTTCCCCCGCCCCCGTTTCCGAGCGCAAAGCAGCTGCCTTTATGGTTTGCAGGGAATTTCTCAAGATGCATAGCAGAGGAATGGTGACGCTAATGATTGTAGCATCGCCGCTCACCACCTGGGTAGACTCCTCAAAATTACCAAGGACATGGCAGATGTCTGCCAACCAGGCCCACTCTTCTGAAAGGAATTGAGGAGGCTGACTCCCACTGCGCCGCCCATGTTGGAGTTGGTATTCGACTATAGCTCTCCGTTGTTCATAGAGCCTGGCCAACATGTGGAGCGTAGAGTTCCACCGTGTGGGCACGTCGCACAGCAGTCGGTGCACTGGCAGCTTAAAGTGATGTTGCAGGGTGCGCAGGGTGGCAGCGTCCGTGTGGGACTTGCGGAAATGTGCGCAGAGCCGGCGCGCCTTTACGAGCAGGTCTGACAAGCGTGGGTAGCTTTTCAGAAACCGCTGAACCACCAAATTAAAGACGTGGGCCAGGCATGGCACGTGCGTGAGGCTGCCAAGCTGCAGAGCCGCCACCAGGTTACGGCCGTTGTCACACACGACCATGCCCGGTTGGAGGCTCAGCGGCGCAAGCCAGCGGTCGGTCTGCTGTGTCAGACCCTGCAGCAGTTCGTGGGCCGTGTGCCTCTTATCGCCTAAGCTGAGTAGTTTCAGCACGGCCTGCTGACGCTTGCCCACCGCTGTGCTGCCACACCGCGCGACACCGACTGCTGGCGACATGCTGCTGCTAACACATCTTGATTGTGAGACAGAGGAGGAGGAGGAGGAGGAGGGTGCTTTAGTGGAGGAAGCATACACCTCCGCAGATACCAGCACCGAGCTGGGGCCCGCAATTCTGGGGGTGGGTAGGACGTGAGCGGTCCCAGGCTCTGACTCTGTCCCAGCCTCCACTAAATTCACCCAATGTGCCGTCAGGGAGATGTAGTGGCCCTGCCCGCCTGTGCTTGTCCACGTGTCCGTAGTTAAGTGGACCGTGGCAGTAACCGCGTTGGTGAGGGCGCGCACAATGTTGCGGGAGACGTGGTCGTGCAGGGCTGGG
This sequence comes from Eleutherodactylus coqui, assembly GCF_035609145.1. Lineage (NCBI taxonomy): Eukaryota > Metazoa > Chordata > Amphibia > Anura > Eleutherodactylidae > Eleutherodactylus > Eleutherodactylus coqui. Next base: position 361,784,842 of record NC_089837.1, on the reverse strand, counting down.
ACGGCACATCGGGAAAAGTAGTGGCGACTGGGAACTGAGTAGCGCGGGGCCGCCGCCTCCATGATACTTTTGAAGGACTCCGTTTCCACAACCCTATACGGCAGCATCTCAAGGCTGATGAATTTTGCGATGCGGACGGTTAACGTTTGAGCGTGCGGGTGCGTGGCGGCGTACTTGCGCTTGCGCTCGAACACTTGCGCAAGCGACGGCTGAACGGTGCGCTGAACTACACTGCTGGATGGGGCCGAGGACAGCGGAGATGAGGGTGTGGGTGCAGGCCATGAGGCGGTAGTGCCTGTGTCCTGAGAGGGGGGTTGCATCTCAGTGGCAGGTTGGGGCACAGGGGGAGAGGCAGGGGTGCAAACCGGAGACGGTGAACGGCCTTTGTCCCACCTTGCGGGGTGCTTGGCCATCATATGTCTGCGCATGGTGGTGGTGGTGAGGCTGTTGGTGTTGGCTCCCCGGCTGAGCTTTGCGCGACAAAGGTTGCACACCACTGTTCGTCGGTCGTCAGGCGTCTCTGTGAAAAACTGCCAGACCTTAGAGCACCTCGGCCTACGCAGGGTGGCATGGCGCGAGGGGGCGCTTTGGGAAACACTTGGTGGATTATTCGGTCTGGCCCTGCCTCTACCCCTGGCCACCGCACTGCCTCTTGCAACCTGCCCTGCTGATGCCCTTGACTCCCCCTCTGAAGACCTGTCCTCCTGAGTAAGCGTTGCACACCAGGTGGGGTCAGTCACCTCATCGTCCTGCTGCTCTTCCTCCGAATCCTCTGTGCGCTGCTCCCTGGGACTTACTGCCCTTACTACTACCTCACTGCAAGACAACTGTGTCTGATCGTCATCGTCCTCCTCACCCACAGAAAGTTGTTGAGACAGTTGGCGGAAGTCCCCAGCCTCTTCCCCCGGACCCCGGGAACTTTCGAATGGTTGGGCATCAGTGACGATAAACTCCTCTGGTGGGAGAGGAACCGCTGCTGCCCAATCTAAGCAGGGGCCCGAGAACAGTTCCTGGGAGTGTTCCCGCTCCTGAGCAGGTGTCATTGTAGTGGACTGAGGAGGCTGGGAGGAAGGAGGAGCAGCAGACAGAGGATTCGGATTGGCAGCAGTGGACGGCGCAGAACTGCGGGTAGACGATAGGTTGCTCGAAGCACTTTCTGCCATCCAGGACAGGACCTGCTCACACTGCTCATTTTCTAATAACCGTCTCCCGCGTGGACCCATTAATTGGGCGATGAATGTGGGGACGCCAGAAACGTGCCTCTCTCCTAATCGCGCAGCAGACAGCTGCGACACACCTGGATCAGGAGCTTGGCCTGTGCCCACACCCTCACTTGGCCCTCCGCGTCCTCTGCCACGTCCACGTCCACGTCCTCTAGGCTTACCCCTACCCCTCAGCATGCTGTATTACCAGTGATTAGATTTCCCAGGCAGGAAATAAATTGGCGCAAGACTGCAGGCCAAATATAATTTTTGCCCTTTTTGGAAAACGAAAGGCCCCACTGCCTCTAGTGAATGAATTATCAAAGTTTAATAACTGTGCTGTGTCCCTGCTTATGTGTCACAGAACGTGAGGGTAGCAGAGTTATTATAACTCTTGGAGAGCAGGTATTTTTTTTTCCCAATTAAGGAAAGCAAATGGCGAACACAGCAGTAAAGCGTAGCTGGCTGCGTATGATTTAGCAATGTTTTTCACGCAGCTCACACGTCTACACAGGCGTAAGGACGGACACAGGCTGGACAAATAGATTTGTTTTCAGTTTTTTCCCACCAACAGGCAGCACTGCGTATATTCAATGAACCTGCGAAGTTTAATAACTGCGCTGTGTCCCTGCTTATGTGTCACAGAACGTGAGGGTAGCAGAGTTATTATAACTCTTGGAGAGCAGGTATTTTTTTTTCCCAATTAAGGAAAGCAAATGGCGAACACAGCAGTAAAGCGTAGCTGGCTGCGTATGATTTAGCAATGTTCTTCACGCAGCTCACACGTCTCCACAGGCGTAAGGACGGACACAGGCTGGACAAATAGATTTGTTTTCAGTTTTTTCCCACCAACAGGCAGCACTGCGTATATTCAATGAACCTGCGAAGTTTAATAACTGCGCTGTGTCCCTGCTTATGTGTCACAGAACGTGAGGGTAGCAGAGTTATTATAACTCTTGGAGAGCAGGTATTTTTTTTTCCCAATTAAGGAAAGCAAATGGCGAACACAGCAGTAAAGCGTAGCTGGCTGCGTATGATTTAGCAATGTTCTTCACGCAGCTCACACGTCTCCACAGGCGTAAGGACGGACACAGGCTGGACAAATAGATTTGTTTTCAGTTTTTTCCCACCAACAGGCAGCACTGCGTATATTCAATGAACCTGCGAAGTTTAATAACTGCGCTGTGTCCCTGCTTATGTGTCACAGAACGTGAGGGTAGCAGAGTTATTATAACTCTTGGAGAGCAGGTATTTTTTTTTCCCAATTAAGGAAAGCAAATGGCGAACACAGCAGTAAAGCGTAGCTGGCTGCGTATGATTTAGCAATGTTTTTCACGCAGCTCACACGTCTACACAGGCGTAAGGACGGACACAGGCTGGACAAATAGATTTGTTTTCAGTTTTTTCCCACCAACAGGCAGCACTGCGTATATTCAATGAACCTGCGAAGTTTAATAACTGCGCTGTGTCCCTGCTTATGTGTCACAGAACGTGAGGGTAGCAGAGTTATTATAACTCTTGGAGAGCAGGTATTTTTTTTTCCCAATTAAGGAAAGCAAATGGCGAACACAGCAGTAAAGCGTAGCTGGCTGCGTATGATTTAGCAATGTTCTTCACGCAGCTCACACGTCTCCACAGGCGTAAGGACGGACACAGGCTGGACAAATAGATTTGTTTTCAGTTTTTTCCCACCAACAGGCAGCACTGCGTATATTCAATGAACCTGCGAAGTTTAATAACTGCGCTGTGTCCCTGCTTATGTGTCACAGAACGTGAGGGTAGCAGAGTTATTATAACTCTTGGAGAGCAGGTATTTTTTTTTCCCAATTAAGGAAAGCAAATGGCGAACACAGCAGTAAAGCGTAGCTGGCTGCGTATGATTTAGCAATGTTCTTCACGCAGCTCACACGTCTCCACAGGCGTAAGGACGGACACAGGCTGGACAAATAGATTTGTTTTCAGTTTTTTCCCACCAACAGGCAGCACTGCGTATATTCAATGAACCTGCGAAGTTTAATAACTGCGCTGTGTCCCTGCTTATGTGTCACAGAACGTGAGGGTAGCAGAGTTATTATAACTCTTGGAGAGCAGGTATTTTTTTTTCCCAATTAAGGAAAGCAAATGGCGAACACAGCAGTAAAGCGTAGCTGGCTGCGTATGATTTAGCAATGTTTTTCACGCAGCTCACACGTCTACACAGGCGTAAGGACGGACACAGGCTGGACAAATAGATTTGTTTTCAGTTTTTTCCCACCAACAGGCAGCACTGCGTATATTCAATGAACCTGCGAAGTTTAATAACTGCGCTGTGTCCCTGCTTATGTGTCACAGAACGTGAGGGTAGCAGAGTTATTATAACTCTTGGAGAGCAGGTATTTTTTTTCCCAATTAAGGAAAGCAAATGGCGAACCCAGCAGTAAAGCGTAGCTGGCTGCGTATGATTTAGCAATGTTTTTCACGCAGCTCACACGTCTACACAGGCGTAAGGACGGACAGAGGCTGGACAAATAGATTTGTTTTCAGTTTTTTCCCACCAACAGGCAGCACTGCGTATATTCTATGAATAATAACTGTGTTGTGGCCCTGCCTATACAATTCTTTCCCTGCAGTATCAATGGAGGGTGCAATGCTCTGCAGAGGCGATTTTGAGAAGCCCAAAAAAAATGCAGCACAGCCAACAGCAGCCTGGACAGTACTGCACACGGATAAATATGGCCCTAGAAAGGACCGTTGAGGTTCTTGAAGGCTACACTCACTCCTAACACTCTCCCTGCCTATGCAGCACTTCTGTCCCTAATGCCAGGTGCAACGGTCTGCAGAGGCGATTTTGAGAAAAAAAAAAAAATCCCACTGCTAACAGCAGCCAACACACAGCTATCAGTGGCCCTAATAAGGACCTTTGGGGGGTCTTGAAGCCTACACTAACTACCAATTCTTTCCCTACAGCAGCTCCGGTATAAACAGCACTGTCCCTCATCTAACTCACACCGCATCTGAGGCGAGCCGCGGGAGGGGCCGACTTTTATATTAGGCGAACACCTGATCTCGCCAGCCACTCACAGCAGGGGGGTGGTATAGGGCTTAAACGTTGCAGGGGGAAGTTGTAATGCCTTCCCTGTCTTTCAATTGGCCAGAAAAGCGCGCTAACGTCTCAGGGAAGGAAGTGAAAGTAACCAGAACACCGCATGGTGTTCGTCACGAATAACGAACATCCCGAACACCCTAATATTCGCACGAATATCAAGCTCGGACGAACGCGTTCGCTCATCTCTAATCATTATCATCACTGGATACGGTGCTTCGCAAACTCCTCCGCTCGGGCCATAACAGATGCTGTTACAAACTTCGCTTTACACCGTACATTAAGATTATGGCATCACTCTATACATATCTGTCATATACAGGGGGTGGACAAAAATATGGAAACACCATATGAAATGCATGCCTTGAAATCTGTCTCTAGATGTCTTATTGATATATGATTTATAAGCCAATGTAACTTAAGTCGAGGTACTATAACACAGATGCTCCCGGGCAGATGTGAAAACCTACCCGAGAAATAAGGTTCCATTGGTCAGGGGCTGGAGCCACTCAGCTGTTGTTACCAGTTGGTTCCCAAAACCACCCAGAGCAGGGCAAGAGGTAAAGTAAACACAAAAGGGCAGCTCAGCGCTGATGGTTAAAATTCCATTCATTTTTGTAGGGTTTTTCCATATTTTTGTCCAACCCCCACAGTACTTCCTAAATAGAGATGAGCGAGTATACTCGCTAAAGGCAATTGCTCGAGCGAGCATTGCATTTAGCGAGTATCTCCCCACTCGAGACGGAAGGTTCGGGTGCCGGCGGCGGGCAGGGAGCTGCGGGGCGGAACGGAGGGGAGATCTCTCTCTCCCTCTCTCCCTCCTGCTGACAGCCGCTACTCACCGCTCCCCCGTGCCGGCACCCGAACCTTCCGTCTCGAGCGGGGAGATACTCGCTAAAGGCAATGCTCGCTCGAGCAATTGCCTTTAGCGAGTATACTTGCTCATCTCTATTCCTAAACCATAGGTGTCCAGGAAAATATTGAAGCAACAATAGCATTAGCAAGGTGATTTACAGTACTATTAGCTTTGACCTTTAACACTTTGTCTAATTTTCTATCATATAGTATGTATACAATAAACATTATTTATTAACGATATTCCTATAACAACTCCCTGCAGTTATATCTTACTTACCACCGACTGCAATAGCTATACATTATGGGATGATCTCCACACAGTGCACTCCTCATTTGAAGACCTGTATACATATATTACACTGTACAATATTAGACATGTCTATGTATGGCGCTTTAAATATAAAGACATGTCTGGACATCACACTCCAAGGCCTCATGTCCACGGGACAGATCCGCAGCAGGTGTCCCGCACGCGTGACCCGAGCCCCATAGGGATGCATTGGACACCCGCAGGTAATTAAATACCTGCGGATGTCATTTTCCCTTGAGGGGCGGATTGCGTTTGCGGGAAAATACCCGCAGCATGCTCCATTATAGTGCGGGTCTCCTGCGGGGACGGCTCCCGCAGGCTTCTATTGCAGCCTATGGAAGCCGTCCGGATCCGCGGAACACCCACAGCTGAATTTCTGCTTGGCGGCGCGGGAGCGCGGTAGAGCAGAGGTTCAAAAAAAATAGAGTGCACATCCGCCAGGCCGAAGAAAGAAGATCCGGCCATGACGGAGGGAAGATCTGCAGCGTCCGGACTGGTAAGTAAATCTTCCTTTTAGGCCTCATGTCCGCGGGAAAGGAGAGACCGGCTGCGGGATTCTGCATGAAGAATCCGCTGCGGGCCTGATTTTCCCCGTGGACATGAGGCGTAAGGGCCTTTTCACACTACCATTTTGCTTTACATTTTGCGGATCTGCCATGGGAACAGTAAAACAGAAAGCAAATGTTTCCGTTTTCAAGCCCATGAAATGTGAAGTGAAGTGTAAAGCCTTCATTTTTAATCCGTTTCCGCATTTTTTGTTTCCATTCCATTTTTAGACTAGATCAAAAGCGCAGACTGCTGCGCTTTTCTTTTCAGTGTTGGAAATGGAATACAGATGGATCTGTTTTTTTTAATGCCTAGTACTCAATGGGAGGCAGATGAAACTTGAAGACAATCAGTTTTTCATCTGCAGTTTTGTATGTTTTCAGCATGGTGGGGGTTCAGTGGTTAGCAATGTTGAGGTCCTAAGTTCAAGTCTCATCAAGGGCAACATCAACTCTGAAAAACTCCATACAGCTATTGCTCTAGGTCAGATTTGAACCTACAACCCCAGCACTCCAGGGTAGCAGTGCTAATGACTGAGCCACGATACATGAGAAGAATAAACACAATTAGAACATACAAACAAATGTTTTCTATATAGTGTAGTAGCCCAGAACACCATCCTGGTCCCCTCCATAAATGTCATACATGTTTTGTCCTATGTATATGCACTGTGCAAAGCTTGTCTTGTCATATCCAGTGTGTGTGCTGCACAGCTGTGGTGCTTGAGAGGTTCATAGTAATAAAATCACTGCCTGCATGTAGATGTATGAGTTTGTCTTGTCGTGTGGTACAAGTGAGGTTATAAATGTGAGTGTTTGAGAGCAGGAAAGGGAGATCCATCTTGCCTGCTACAGAGTGTTAACACAGAGCCACATGGAAGCACCTTCAGCTTCCATGTAGGTGAAGATGGAGGAAGAGGAGCGACATCCCAGAGTGTGGATGTGAGAGGAGTGAGTCCCGTCATAAGAGAGAGAGCCCTACAAAAGTTCTAAGCAAGGTACTAGTTCACACTACAGGCTTTTCTTGTGCAGCCGTCCATAGTTAGGATCACCGCACAGAGGTACTTTACTGTGTCCCACACACGCGCCTCCCATGCGGGGTGTTTATTGTCTAAGCCTTCTTGTCAATAGTTGTCTGCCAGAGAGTCTGCAGAGTGACCCCTACCCCCTTCCGGAGTGCTCCCAATCCAGATTCGGAGACATACAGATAACGTGGACGCTAGGACCGTATTCATCCCGTGTATCCCCCCTACCTCTGAGCTATAGCCTGCTGAAGTTTTATAGTGAATTGTACCTGCATTACCTGTTGTAAAGTTTATAATCTAAGTAAAAGTTATACCGGGCCCTAACCGTTTCTGGGGACCTGAGGTACTATACACTAGTCTCTATATTCATTTTTTCGTCACATAGCATACCGGTGTGTGGGAGTGGTGGCATCACGAGTGATAAGTACTACTACTCCCCCCATCCCATTTATTGGCATTCCCTATCATAGGGGTGTTGAAACTGGCCTGCAACACTACACTGGCCTTGGCTGCTTGTCATCCTTCTGGGACCAGAGCATGGTAAGTGCCACTGTGACAAGACAGCACTTATTCCTCCCAGCTCTTCACATTAGCTAGGTGCCCAGGGTCACCCTTCTGGGGTGTTGCAATATTCAGACATGAACCTAGAACCCAAGTGTTACAAGGTGTGGTAGTTCAGTAATTAGCCCTGCTGCCTTGCAGTGCTGGAGTTGTTGGTTCAAATCTGATGTTTGTATTTGCTTTCTTTTTTTAAGTTCTTTTTGTTTCTATTCTTCTCACTGTTCTGTTTCTCGGGCAAGGAAAAAGCAATAATGGTGGCTCAGTTGTTAGAACTATTGAACTGCAGTGCTGGAATTGTAGGTTCAAATCTGACCAAGGGTGATGGCTGCATGGAGCTTTTCAAAGTTTATGTTGCCCTTGATGAGATTTGAACCTTCAACTCCAGCATTACAGCGCAATAGCGCTAATCACTGAGCTTCATTCATTGAAGAACCATCCTCTTCTTCTTCTAAGTGTTTTAAAACATATGTAATCGGAAAGCTTTACACATACTTTCTTTTTCACTTTTGATTTATGTTTTTATTAAAACTGAATCAGTTGAGAAAAAACGTGTGAACGTATTCTAATGCTCACAAGTACCATAATACTCCTCAGTTACAGATACATTTCTATACTTCTTTAGCTTATACTCACACACTAAGTAGCTGTTGTTGTTCTCCATTTAGTCGGCAACCCTAAGATTCAATGCCCACAGGCGTACTTGTATTGTGGAATCCGGAGCTGGCGTCCGCCTCCGGAATCAGAGGCAAATACTGCCCATAGACATGCTATGCAAAAACACTTTTCCATGTCCACGAGCGAAAATCAATAGTGATTTCCCGCCCCGGGAGGGAAAATCACAGCATGCCCTATTTTAGCACTATTTCTGCACGGACAGCTTTCATTGAAGTCAATAGAAGCTGTCATCACGAAAGGGTGTGGAGTCCATGCCATCGCCTAGTGATGGCGCGACATCATCTGTACTGCGCATGTGCCGGTCGGCCTGGCTGACACATTCGCATTACAGATGAAGACACTGCGGACAGGTACGCAGGGGATCCACAGGAGTCACTGGCTGGGCACCGGGTTGGATTCCACATTATAGATTGTACTAGTGATCCTGCTCGCATTACATGGCCAAAATACGTGAGCCTGAGTTATTATAAACATTAATTTTACTATGTTTCTCCATGATATCTTACCTTAATTCAGAGTATTCACTTTTCTGAGCCCCTTACAACCCTACTCTAGAACCAGCTTATACATATCAGAGTACTGTGGACCGCCCACATTTTCAAAATTCCATTCACATATTGTACTGTAATTTGCTGCAAATATCTGGTAATATGTATATTTTCAGTGTTTTCCAAGTCCTGTAGAGTAGCATATGGGAAATACGCCAGAAGAAAAACATCATGTTCAGAGCAGCCTGCTTTTAAAAAAAAAAAAAAACACCAAAAATACACGCTGTGTATGTAGACTTTTAAATAATTTCGTACAGACTTTACAATAACATTTAAAGGGTTTTTTTCAGGACTTTAAAAAAACAGTTGAAAGGACTTAAAATCAATAACAAATGAATACTCACCTTTGTCGGCTGATCTTCCACAGTTGGTGCTGTTCATTGTGTGTGTGACCACTCAGCCACTAACAGCCTTCAGCGGCCATAGAAGAATCACCGCTGAAGCCGCCCTTTAACCCTTTGCAATCCAATTTTGGTTTCAGGGTTTCCTAGGGGGCTTTCTCTTTCTGCCATTATACAATAGTGCCATCTGCTGGCTAGAGCCAGTACTGCAGTATGTGACATGCTGAAGAGGCCCCTGACAACAGAGCGGCCAGTAATCTACAGTAAGAATACCCTACAGAACGTCTTCCGACATCGGAGCTGTACAGCCTTCAATCAGAATGTCTTCAGACGTCAGACAGTGGATTGGAAAGAGTTAACAGCTGCGTTTTAAATATTAAGAACTCAGTTAAAATACCAATGAAAATCCTTCAAAAAACACTACAAAATTCACTCCCAGCCTTAGGGCTTATTCACAAGGGCGATATTGTCACACGAGATATTGGGCCAAGTTTCACGCTTGCCATTTATTCTTTGATAAGTAAGTCACCTGCACCAGTCTTAAGGAGTCTTAAGGAGTCTCATTCCAGATTTGGAGCTACCCCAGTGTGTAATCTTGTGATGTTATTTTCATGCATGTAGACTAGTTAATATCTTCTTCGCTGGTTTTGACATATACTTTATATACAATTGTGTATTTGTGTGGATATGATTTTGGCAACTATTTCATATAAATTATTCTTAGCAGTAAAGCCATCTTTGCATTCTGGTTTAGTATGACTATATTTAGTAGTTCTGCCTTGAACAATAAATATTCATGTAAGGATTTTATGCTGAATGAATGAATTATTTCCAGCATCCACAGTGTAGCTATATACAGATGCTCTATAAGTCGAAGAGTATTTCAGTTTCAGTAGCAGTCAGTAAGGAAAGAACATTAAATAAATTGATGCTATATTGCAAAAACTTTGCACAAACCTCATCTGCAACCGTTAAACCAAAATTACTGTTGGAAAATTGTCTTAAAATTTTGGCTTTACATGTAAAAAATTGGCAAGTTCGAAAAAATAGTAGAAAAGCCACAGATACAGCGCATAGCTATAATTAGTGCAGAGGCTGCAGTCTTACTTCAGACATAGTTTATAAATGGGCTCAACAGTCCCTCTATCATATTAGAGGACATCAGTGCTATAAATGACATGTGACAGTTTATTAGCACAGACACGGCTGTATTTGCAGCTCATGCGGTCCTAGACCAGATTATACCCCCATTAACCTCTTAGTCATGGCACACGTGTCTTGATGATGGTCACTAAGGGGCCCTACACTAACATATAAACAAGTCAATTCATGCTGTGGATTTTTGATGCAAATCCACAGAATTTTTCCACCAAAACCGCACAATTTGGTACAGTATTTGCCACTGTGGATTTTCTGCAGATTTTCCCACAGTACATATCTTCACAGTATTTCCTTGCCTCTCTCTTCCTTAGTTTTATCCACCCCCAGTATATGTTTCTCCTCCCACAATACATAGATCTCTTCCCAGTATGTGGACCTCTCTCCCCCGCACAATATGGCTTGCGCCCAAAATATATATCTTTCTCCCTCCCCAGTATATGGTTCTACCCCACCAGTACATGGCTCTCTCCCCCTCCCAGAAGATAGCAATCTTACCCGATGGTTGGCAGTCCCCTTTCCATTTGTGGGAGTAGCAGTCATCATCATTATCATTTTTGAGTACCGGTACTCAAAAAAGGCTTGAGCAGATACAAAGGCAGGCAACTAAAGTAATAAATGTAACGGGTGGTCTATAATACCCAGAGAGGTTATCAAAATTGGAATTTAGTTAAGAAAAAAGACGGCTGAGGGGCGACCTAATAACTATGTATAAATATAGCGGGGTACAATACAGAGATCTCTCCCATGATCTGTTTATACCCAGGACTGTGACGGTAACAAGGGGGCATCCTCTATGTCTAGAGGAAAGAAGGTTTCTACACCAACATAGAAGGGGGTTCTTTACTGTTAGAGCAGTGAGACTATGGAACTCTCTGCCTGAGGACATGGTGATGGCAAAATCAATGTAGGAGTTTAAGAGGGGACTAGATGTCTTTCTTAAGTGATACATTATTGCTACAATATTATATGTTATAATCATTAATCACTTCAGAAGGGTCGGTGATCTGGGATTATTCTGCTTTCCAGATTGGAGTCTGGAAGGAATTTTTTCACTTAAATGGGAAAAATTGGCTTCTACCTCATTGGTGCTTTTGGCTTCCTCTGGATCAACATTGGGGAGTAATAGGCTGGACTGGATGGATATATGTCTTTTTTCAGCCTTACATACTGTTACTATCATCAATGAGTCACAGCTCCTGTGTAACATGGGGAATGTCCTGTGATTACAGCACAGGAGCTGTGTGTGAGAGGCTGAGCCATAGACAAGAGATGGTGGCTGAGGGTGGTGAGGGAACGTTTTTCTGGGATGAGGGGGGCATGATAGTGGAAAGCAGGAGAGAAAGTCAAACAAAAATGTAAAAATGTATTTTCCATTGCCAACTGCACCCCACCCTCCACAAGGACCTGCACTAGGCACTGGACCTCTAGTGCCTAGCAGCAAATACAGCCCTAAACATAGGTACAGATTTGGCATGTGGGCCCACAATCTTCACGTTATGCTTTCGATGGGCTGCAAGTCAAGTCTGTTTGATTTCTAGCGCTAGTCTGACTGGATTGACACTCAAAATCCGGGATTTGAAGATCAGCAGCAGACCCTAAAATCCATGCAGATCTTTGTCTGCAGCATGTGGATGGGGTTTTGTTAAATCCCATTGACATGCATACACTTAAGTTACAAATTTTTAGTACAGATTTTCTTACTAAAAAACCCTAGCTAATCCTCTACATGTGAACATGGCCTAATATATCTCTGTGCCTTTCTCTGTCGTGATCTGGCCTGATGAACAACTAAAATCATTGCAGTTCTTTATGATGGGGCACAAATCAGCCCTAAGGGCTTATTCACATTAATGCATTTGCCCCATGCATTATGTATGCAAAATATGTGCGCAATATGCAGTGTATAGAACCCTGTGATTATCAAACGGTTCAGTAACATGCGCATTTTTTGCACACACACATTTTGGTCGCGCAAAGAAAACACAGTATGTCCTATTTTGGTGCATGTAACATGCCAATTAGCCCATATTAAACTGAATTGGCCACTGAAATCAAAAGAAGCATGCTTGGGTGTATTTATGCATAAACAAATATGCAGGGCATGCATGTGCAATAAATACAGTAAAATAAGCACAGACACGTGCCAAACCACAACAGCCATTGTGTTATGTAAATATGCTTACACCCGTGTGAAACAGACCTAAGGGTACCTTTTCACAGAGCAAAATTGCTGCTGGCATAACGCAAAGGAAAACCTGCAGCTATTCGACAGGAAACTGCAGTGGCCAAATCTGCACCGCCTAGGGGTGGTTTTTGCTGCGTTTTTAATGGCGAATGAGCTGCAGAAGTTAACCCCTGTATTTCAAGGGTTAAATTCCACAGCATCATTCCACAACATGCTGCAGATTCATCGTGGAAAATTTCTGGTTGGGAGATTTCTGAAGTCTGCGTTTTTATGTTCACTCCCCCCTGGCACCGTAAAAACGCATGAACGGTCGCACAAATCTAACGTTTGTGCATCCGTTCAGACGTCCCTAGCCCGGCACATATACGCTGAGCCCGGATTGCCATCGGACTGTTTAGCTTAGCAACTAGCTCTGCCCCTGTCCAGCCCCTCTTTTTGCAAACAGCCAGCAAGGGGAGGAGAGGAGGAGATAAGCTGGAGGGAGTTTAGCGGTAATGCTGCTAAACGTCCTCTCACCTCCCTTCTCCGGCAGCTGTCCTATGGGAGCCTATGGCAGCAGCCGTGTTCCGGCCAGGGAAGATAGCTCCAGGACTTTGTTTCCTGCCTGGCGTAAAAGCGTCCGTCCAAAATACGCTATCTTGGCTGGCCGGACACTTTTATGCGGCGGAAAATTGCCCGTCTGATCTGATGTATTGGAATGCAATGCATCAGATGGTAGCGCATATAGGCTGGCTGTGAAAACGGCAGCTGATATACGCTCATGTAAATAAAGCTTCATACTGTAAACCCTATGGAATTCCCGCATAGATTCCGCCAGCATAAATTCTGCAGCATCCACTGCCTGTGTGGAAATTGCTTAATATTATTTAGAAGAAGCCAAATTGGTTGCCTGACTGAGAATATACATTATAACTATTTGTGATAATCGTCTACAATCAATGTAGCAAATGCCTTTATAATCAACCCAATCACACCATGCTGCTTTGCACATGCAGGGTTAACGGAATTTGCCATACAAGGGGTAAAAGGCATTCATATTATGCCATAGTGCTGGATACTGAACTTTCAATATTTCCTTATCCCTTTGTCACTCATATGAACTGCAGCTTATAGCAGTGGTAATCATGTCCTGTGTTTGAAAAAGAGATGAAAGCATTCATGGATGAAAGCAAGTTGGATTTAATCTCCTTCTCTCGCATCCAGTGCACTGTACTGATCATTCTCAAAAAAAAAGAAAAAAAAAAAACAAGACTTAAGCTCATTTTTGTCATGACAAAACTAGCTTCATAATAATCAGATGGCAATACCTAGAGTACACAATTCTAATATAATTACCAGGAGGAAATGTAGAGGGGGTTGCAGGTCTGAGATAAAGGAAAGCCTGTGAATTTTGTATTAATGTCTTAGGTTCTCTTATTTGTGCAAGCAATCAATCTTTTGGGTAGTAGAATAGTAATTCTTTGCAAAAAATGACAAGAGTCTGAGGGAGAAAGAAGATAATCTGAGTTTCATTCTGCACACAGCGGGTCAACTGTGATTGACAAAGCTCATCACAAAAATAGAGCTCTCGGTATAATCCCGGTAGCTGAGTTCCATTTGTAGCTGTAGCAGTGCTAATGACATGTTTAACAGCTGCTTGTTGAGGCTCCAAATCTGCATTAACCTGCAGAGTAGAGCATTGAGAAACCAAGTTAAAGAATTGAAATCAAGCTCGCAATATGCTGATAGGATGGTGCTACGGAAATAGGGAGCTTGTTAAGCTAGGTGCTGAATCTGCACTTACAATATAAACAAGGGGATGGCGGAGGGTAACAATATGTAGACAACAAGCATAGTCTGTGTTCTGCGAAGGGTGCCATGTATTATAGAAAATGGCAAGATGGGGTGATGGATCTACCTGGAAAAATATTCTGGATGAACTCATTAACTTAAACAGCCCACCTCTGCCATCTGCTACTATTAAGGTTATATTTTGGCGGCTGTACATGAATTCCGTCTAAGTTTTTCAGGAACAAAGAAAAGTGGACAGCACGCATCCGTGTGCAAACTGATTTTCAGGTACTTCGTTCACAGTACACTGATCCATGAGAACAAATCAGATTAGGACATACAGAGAGTTTTTCTCCACATGGACTGAATAGCCTAATTGACTATAATGGCAATGTATGCTGCCTGTGGAATACATAGGCTGCACATGGATACAAAATATGCCTATTGAGGTAAATGGGATTCAGCCGGCAGTACCAACCCGGGCCACTGCGCAATGTATGGAGCTGTCTGCTTCCTGCAGAAAAACAGCTAGAAGTTTGACAACCCCTTTAAGACAGGCTCAGTCTATGGGGAGAGCCAAGGAGTGAAAATTACAGCTGATAAGCACAGTGTTCGACTGACTGCTTCTGCTACTTTGTCTTAGTAATCGTTGGGTGTCTCAGCATCTGGATCGCATTGATAAAAACTACTAACATGTCACTATTACATTTCAATTGTTTTCTAAAATTCTAATTACTCTTTAACTTTCAAGGAATATTTGAAATAAAAGTAATATACAATAAGTATGAGGTTATACAAATATAAATTCCCTTAGTGATCCACCAACATGGGTAAAACCAAAGACTTGTCTTCTCAGATTAGACAGGGTGTATAACAATTACAACATCCATTTAAAGGGGTATTCCAGTGAGATTAAGATATTCCTTATCTGCAGGATAGGGGATAACTAGCTCAGCAGTGGGGATCCAACTGTTGTTAACCCCCACTGATGTTCCCCGAGAGACTGACAGATGACATGCTCGGCCAACACTACATCCATTTCTATGAGCGCACCGGAGATAGCCTTAACTCAGCTATTTCCCCCGTTCCCATTTAGAAAAAAGAAGGGAGTGGTAGCCGAGCATGAGCGATGCTTCTTTATTAACTTTTCCACTCTCTCGGGGAACATGGAACGCCCATTCTTGCGATCGGTAGGAATATCAGCAGTCTGATATCCACTGATCAGCTAGTTATCATCTATCATGCGGATAGGGATAACTTAATGTCACTGGAGTACCCCTTTAAAGTTATATTCACGTCACTTTCAAGATGTCATCATTATGTGGGAGGGTGGTGCTGTAGATCCCTTTTTTAATTTGTTAAAGGAGATGTCCCGCGCCGAAACGGGTTTTTTTTTTTTTTTAACCCCCCCCCCGTTCGGCGCGAGACAACCCCGATGCAGGGGTTAAAAAAACCACCCGCACAGCGCTTACCTGAATCCCGGCGGTCCGGCGTCTTCATACTCACCTGCTGAAGATGGCCGCCGGGATCTTCTACCTTCGTGGACCGCAGCTCTTCTGTGCGGTCCACTGCCGATTCCAGCCTCCTGATTGGCTGGAATCGGCACGTGACGGGGCGGAGCTACACGGAGCCGGCATCCTGCACGAAAGGCTCCATAGAAGACTGCTGAAGACCCGGACTGCGCAAGCGCGGCTAATTTGGCCATCGGAGGCCAAAAATTAGTCGGCTCCATGGAGACGAGGACGCTAGCAACGGAGCAGGTAAGTATAAAACTTTTTATAACTTCTGTATGGCTCATAATTAATGCACAATGTACATTACAAAGTGCATTATTATGGCCATACAGAAGTGTATAGACCCACTTGCTGCCTCGGGACATCTCCTTTAAGTACACTAATAACAATTCTTTCAATACATTTACTGTACAATTATACGAGGCATATTGGTAAAACAATCCGGCCACTCTTCAAGAGGATCTGAAAACGTGCGTTATATTAGCTGAAGGCTGTCTGGTATTTTTGGATGCCCACAATGGAAATTCCAATAACCTTTACTTTGCAGGTATTAACTTAGTTACTAGGAATCCTTCTTTTATTGATAAACATACCTATCTCCTCCAAAGGCAAGCCAATTGGATAGTGAAGTTTAAAGCCCTGGGGCCACAGGGTATGAACGCACAGAACAATTTGAGTTCCTTTATGCGAGTGCTGGATTTCATAACTATGTATATGAACATAAAGTATATTGTGATATGTATCAAAATGTATTTTTTGTACTGCTTTCTATTCAATTACAGAGGAGGAATGTTTTTTTCTCTATTAATTTGCATATACACTGCAAGCACTTAGAAGGAGTTGTCGTTTTGCTGCAAAACTTGGCATGCAGTTACATCTCAGGCAGATATCCCAATGATTAGAGTTGTGGTGTGATTAGATGAGCATTTTTGCCACCGGAGGCACTAAAATTAGTTCTACCCTTGACCTGTTAAAAATCTCTCAGAGGGTACTTGTGTGTAGTGGACATCTTTTACTACTTGTGTAAAGCTTGTTGACCACTAGACGCCTCTACGACACAATCAAAGTGATTTCGCTCAGTTAGCAGAGTTTGAGAGGGGGTGCATTATTAGAAGGCGAGAAGCTGAATGGTCATATTGGACCATTCTGACCAGACTGTAGGACATGTTGGAACCAGTGGATGCGTGAGGGCATGTATACAAGGCGAGGGGGTTCAGGACACCCACGACAGACCATCAGTAGAGAGGATCGTTCAACAAGCACGAGCAGCTCCAATCATTTTGTAGTCTGCAATCCAGAGACAGGTGGCAGCATCGTTACAGGCCCTTATACTTGTCTGTTATCAGGGTATATGGTGATTGAGCCTTCCCTGCAGTACATATCTTGTATCTGGCTTCATTTTCTGTGAGTTGTGTCTTGGTGCATTTTTTTCTCACCTCTGTGATTTTATGTAGTTAATTGTGAGATAGCATAGGTTCTGGCGAACACCTGCTTGCCTTGACGTGGCCTGTCAGCTTACGTGTTTTGGGCCAAAATACTAACGAACACCTGCATTTATCAGTTTGTGTGTGTTTATTTTTTTATGGATGCAGCTTGCTATAGATGCTGGAGGAGCCTAGGATGGCATGCTAGTGTGGCACACTTTTTTAATGCAGGGCAATCCACTGCTTTATCAGTGTGGGTTGTACTCCTGTATTGTGTGGCGCACTTATCTATGGTGGTCATTCTTGGTATTGGTTCATATTGTGCAGATTAGGTTAGTCAGCAGTCACCCCTCGCCCACCTTGGGTTGAGTTGGGTGGCTGCCTATTTAGTCTGCATATGAACATTTTGCTCCCCTATATTGCAATCTGGCTTGCTGCATGCTACTGGGGTATATCGTGATTGAGCCTGCCCTGTAGTATATATCTTGTATCTGGCTTCATTTTCTGTAAGTTGTGTCTCTGTGCATTTTTTCCTCACCTCTGTGATTTTATTTCCAGGCACTTGGCTGAAGGACATTTAGTCTCTTGGTGCCCATTATGTGTACTGCCTTGGACACCCACCCACTGTCACCTTAGTTTGCATTGGTCTCATGAATGATGAAACTGGACTTCTACAAAGTAGAACTAGGTTGTTTTAAGCGACAAAACCTGGTTTGGTTTGGGCACTGATGAGGGTCGTGTGTGTGTCTGGGGGCCTAGGGGTGAGTGCCTCAATTCTGCTTTTGGTGTGGAGCGGCACACTACCCCACTGCTCGTGTGATGGTCTGGGGGGCCATCACATGCAAAAGTCAGTCACCCCTAGTAGTGGTACGAGGGACAATGACAGCTCAGCGATATGTTGAGGACATCCTGCAGCCACATGTGTTCCTCTCATGGCGGCTTCCAAGAGGCATTTTCCAACAGGATAATGCTTGGCCGCACACACAAGGATGTCACAGGAATGTCTCCACAACATAAATGATCATTTTGCTCTGATATTGTAATCGCTTTCTTATATCAACGTTGCAATCACACATAGAAAGTTTCATTCAATTCAGTCAACTCCTTGTAGGCAAGGGATTTTTATATTGCATGTTTTCAGGATGGTATCAGAAGGGCCAGGATGAAGCATGTGCTGCGAAAAATGGCTGCTCCGGTGTCCTTTGATTATATTAACCATGCTGTGATCTTAATAGATAAAATTAAAAAGCTCATTTTAAAAATTGGTGCATGCCATAATTTCTTCTATTCTATTGGAATTGGATTGCAGTACTTTGAAGTTTGAGTCTGCCGGTTCAGTTTTGCTTTGGTACATAAAAATTGTAGTCAATTGAAATTCCCATTTCCCGTAATCAGGGAGATAGCAGAAAAACAAGTTTGAAAAGTATGGAACAGGTGAAAATTTGCCAATAAGCTAACACATTGAACATACTGCTGACAGAAGACAGGCAAGGATGAACACAACCTATTGCCAGATATGATAGAAAAAACGGATTTCCAGCACTGGTCCTGTAGAAAATAAAATCAGTTTATTTTGTAATGTTAAAAACTACAAAATACACCATCCTAAGAGGGAAAGCTACATGTTCCGACATCACCTCTTCCACTAAATAAGTCTTTTTTGAGAGCAAGCCACAAAATGTAACAACTGAACTTTACAAAATGTAACTGGAACTACAAGTTAAAATGTGTCAGATGAG
Source organism: Eleutherodactylus coqui (assembly GCF_035609145.1). NCBI lineage: Eukaryota > Metazoa > Chordata > Amphibia > Anura > Eleutherodactylidae > Eleutherodactylus > Eleutherodactylus coqui. The sequence continues at coordinate 361,765,902 of NC_089837.1, read as the reverse complement.
AAAAACTGTAGTTTTTGGTCATACACACCAATCTCATGTTTGATGAAAAAATGCACTCCATACAAAGAAAACACATGATACTGATTATTAGTAGAGATGAGCGAGCCTACTCGGTAAGGCAGTTACTCGAGTGAGCATCGCACTTCTCGAGTAACTGCTTAGTGATCTCAGTAGGCTCGGGTGGGCTGCGGGAGGCGGGGGGAGTGGAGCGGAGCGGGAGAAAGAGTGAGAAAGATCTCTCTCTTCCCCTTGCTTCGCTCCGCTCCCCTCCGCTCACCCCCACAGCCCACTCAAGCCTGCTCGGATCACTAAGCAGTTACTCGAGAAGAGCGATGCTCGCTCGAGTAACGGCCTTACCGAGTAGGCTCGCTCATCTCTAATTACTATATGTAGTAATGGATCCTTGTTGTTTCGGGGCAGTTATCCTTCCATTATGGGGCACTTGTGAGAAACAATAGCAATGAACTCCACTAAATACCAAAAGATCGTACCCCAAAGTCTGTCTGTGGGAGAAATTTGAAATTGGGGCATAATTATAGATGACTCCAAACAAGCATCAAAATCCACACAAAATGACAGAAAGTTTTATAATGGCCCTCTCAGTCAGCGGATTTGGACCCAATTCAAAACACTTGGCAGAAGGAAGTCCATATGAGATGATCCAAGAATATCAAGGAACTGGAAATTTTCTGCTTGAGAAGTGGTTCAAGTTTTCTTAACAAGTGTCCAAAATTGTCATGCACTACAGAAAGATGCTTAGTGCTATTATTTTCACAGTTGGGGAGAGATTGTCAGAAAGGAAGGCTGCATTAGAAGTCACCAAGCCCACTTTATAGAAATCCAAAACTGGTGGACGCTAGCATTCCAGCAGGGCCACTCCTCTTCCTGAATGCTACTTGCTATGTTTGCTTCCACTTCCTTCTTTGTGAAAATGGCATTCAGAAGCCCTGTAGGTTATTTTAAAAATATGATTGAGGTATAATGAATAAGGTTTTTTACTCTGTGCCCACATTTTTTTTATAAAGCCATTAATGTTAACACTGAAACCTTGAAGTGCTTATATGAATAGTGCCATACAGTACTCAATGTCACATACTGTTGATGTCAATGTTGCAATGGATTACTCATGTAGCAACATAAAGCGCCCATGCAAATAGCGCCATAGTTGCAATAGAGTTCCTGTAAGGTATCATATGCAATGCTACACCCCAATAATGCCCATTTAACTTACTTGTTTTATTCACTTTGTGGTTGGACTATGTCAATGCCCACAAACTCGCATTGTCTGTATTCTATGCATTCTATCAAAGGTTGGCTGACTTCTTTGCAGTGCACTTCATTAGAAAAGATAGTCTACATACAAATGATCTTGTCTCACAGTTAAAAATTATATATACAGTGGATGTAAATAGTCTACACACCCCTGTTAAAATGCCATGTTTTTGTCATGTTAAAAACTGTGACAAAGATGAGTCATTTCAGATTTATTTCCACCTTCAATGTGACCCGTTATCTGTATAATTCTATTGAAAAATCACCTGAAAGCTTTTAGGTTGGAAAAAAAACTAATGTGATTGCTTAAATATGCGCACCCTAGAACTAATACTTTGTTGATGCACCCTTCAACTTTATCACAGCAATCAGTCTTTTTGGGTAGGTGTCTAACAGCTTGTTGCATCTTGACTTGGCAATCGTTGCCCACTCTTCCTTGCAAAAGCACTCAAAATCTATCATTTCGTGTGTAATGCCCTCTTCAGGTCACATAGAGATCTTCAAAAGGATTCAGCTCTGGGTTATGTCTGAGGTCATTCCAAATCCTCGATCTTCTTTTGGTGAAGCCATTCTTTTGTTGATTTGGAGGTATGATTTGGATCGTTGTCATGTTGAAAGGTGAACTTCATCTTCAACTTTTAAGCAGAGGCCTGAAGGTTTTGTGCGAAAATGCAGTGATATTGGAAACTGTTCATAATTCCCTACACCTTGACTAAAGCTCCTGTTCCAGCAACAGAAAAACAGCCCAATGCTGCCTCCACCATCTTCAATGTTACACACTCCTTAGTGGATTCCGACTTCCATGGCCACTGTCCTGCTGTCTATATCAACCAACACCTTTTCTGGGGTCTAATGAGCGTCGGCATCAAGCGCCTTAACCCGGCGTTCGGTTCATCCCGCAGCGCCAGTTCTGCTTACCAAAAGTGGCCCACTGGGCGCTCGCATTCGACGACAGCCCCAGCTCCAAGCCAGCGAGCCGGGCTTCTTACCCCTTTAAAGTTTAAGAATAGGTTGAGATCGTTTTGGCCCCAAGACCTCTAATCATTCGCTTTACCGGATAAAACTGCTCGGGAGCAGAGCACCAGCTATCCTTAGTGAAACTTTGGAGGGAACCAGCTACTGGATTGTTCGATTAGTCTTTCGCCCCTATACCCAGGTCGAATGACCGATTTGCACGTCAGGACCACTGCGGACCTCCACCAGAGTTTCCTCTGGCTTCGCCCTGCCCAGGCATAGTTCACCATCTTTTGGGTCCTAACGTGCACGCTCATGCTCCACCTCCCCGACGGGGCGGGCGAGAGGGGCCAGTGGTGCGCCTCCTGCCATTGCGGTTAACTCAAGGCGGCGGCGGGATCCCACCTCAGCTGGGGCACCCTGGCCCTCACCTTAATTGCGCCAGCAGGGTTTCGTCACGAGCCCTCCGACTCGCGCGTGCGTTAGACTCCTTGGTCCATGTTTCAACACGGGTCGGGTGGGTCAGAATTCCTGCCGCTGGCAGAGTTTGCACTAAACAACCGTACTTGTTCCTCCACTGGGGTGTCTCCATTCCATTGTGTATATGGTCAGTATCCTCGCTTCCTTACAGCTATTTCTACTCCGTCTGCCAGTCCTGCAGCTGATGTCACCACAGATGCCCTGCAGGGGGTATGGAAAGAAGTACAGAAGAATCTGGAAGCAACAGGGACTCGTATGCAGTTGCGTAGTGGGAGGAGTCTGTCAGTATTTGAACCATACAGGGTGGGACAGAAGGTATATTTGTCTTCTAGAAATCTCAAATTGAAGGTTCCGTCGTTGAAACTGGTGCCGCGTTACGTGAGTCCCTTTGTCATCACGCGGGTAGTAAATCCGCTCGCTTATGAACTTGATTTGCCAGCTAATTGGAGGGTTCGTAGGGTCTTTCACAAGTCATTATTGAAACCTTTTGTTCCTTCGGTGAGGCCCACCTCTGGTCCCCCACCGCCCACCCTGGTTCGGGGTGAAGTCAAATATGAGATCCAGGAAATCCTAGATTCACGCCTGCGCCTGGAAACCTTGCAATATTTGGTGGCCTGGAAAGGCTTTGGTCCTGAAGACCATTCCTGGGTGGCTGCACGTGAGGTTCATGCTCCAGTGTTGGTGCGGCATTTCCACTGTCTGTTTCCGGGTAAGCCTGGACAGGGTGGCGGGGGCCCAGAAGTCCCCCGTCAGAGGGGGGAGTAATGTTACCATGCGGCACTTGCGGCTTCTCCCGGGGCGGCGGGGTGCTGGGTCCCGTGGTTGGGGAGCATCCCCCCGACTTGTGGTCCAGCTGCCGGGAGCGCGGGTTCCTGGTCGGCAGTGTGCTGGTAGCTCGCGGCGCATGCGTGCGCGCATTGGTGAGTGCAGCTGCTGTGCACTAGCTTCCTTTTTATATTGTCTGTTGGGACTTGGCTTCTCCCTCTCTCTGCCCGTGGGCGGAGGCTTTTGTTTATAAGTCTGGCAGTGACTTGCAGTCACTGCCAGTTATTGGTTTCCCTCAGTGAGCTAGCTAGCCTGCCTCTGTCAGTCTCCTGCTCTTGTCAGCTTGTTTGCTATTTCTGTCAGGTTATTTCATCTGCCTCAGGTTTGCTTTGTTTTCATGTTGGTTTATCACATCTGTCTTTTCTGTCATTATTCTGCCCTTTCCATCCAGGTATGCCAGCGTCCCTGCTCGGTCCCTAGCGAGAGTAGGGACCGCCGCCCAGTTACCCGCCTGGGGTTAGCCAGGAGTGGAGGCAAGTAGGTAGGGACAGGGGTTGCGGGTGAGATCAGGGCAACCCGGGCTGGCGTATCAAGGGCAATATACCGTAACACTAGGCATATGAAAAACACTAGACATATGAAGAATAAGGGAGATCGTTGTCACATGCACTACGTTGTCACAAGTACTTGCCCGAAATTCCTGCAGCTCCTTTAACGTGGCTGTAGGCCTCTTGGCAGCTTGCCGGACCAATTTTCTTCTGATCTTATCATGTATTTTTGAGGGACGTCCAGTTCTTGGTCACTGCTGTGCCAAATTTAATCCACTTCTTGACCAACTTCACTGTGTTCCATTATATGTAATGCCTTGGAAATGTTTTGGTACTCTTCTCCTGACCGATACCTTTCAACAATCAGATCCCTTTGATGTGCTGTAAGCTCTTTACAGCTTTTGCTGAAAAATGCAGCTAAGAGAATGCAGGAAAATCCTACTAGAACAGCTGAACTTTATATGGGATTAATCAAAATCACTTTAAATAATGACAGCAGAGTACTGACTAGTATTTATAAGAGGGTGTTCAAACTTATGTAACCACATTTTTTTTAGTTTTCTTATTTTTATTTTTCTATCCTAAAAGATTTAACCTTGTTTTTCAATGAAATTGTCCACATAATGCGTGACATTAAAGGTGCTAGTAAATCTGAAATGATTCAACTTTGTCAGGTTTTTTAACATGACAAAAACATGGTATTTTCACAGGGGCGTGTAGTTTTTCTTTGTTATATCAACAGCATATACACACTTATTTTTTTTTAAAAAAAGCACCTAGAAGGAGTTGTAAGTATCGAATGAAACTTTCTATGTGTGATTGTAACATTGATATAAGTAATTACAATATCAGGGCAAAAGGATCATTTATTGTGGGAAACTGAACACTTGAAGGGAGGCCCTAGTACCCTGTTGGGCCACCCTTAGCTTTGATGCAAGATGTGATACAGGCGGGCATGGAGGCATACCCGTCCACATTTTCTGTAACTGAGCCTCTAGATCATGCAAACTCATAGGCAGTCAAAGTTGGCATCCCAGATAGTCCCATACATATTCTTTTGGTGATAACGGTGGCAAACAGGCAAGCCACGGAAATGTGGCAATGTTGTGGAGGCATTCCTGTAATACCCTAGCTGTGTGCGGCTGAGCATTATCCTTTTGGAAAATGCCTCTTGGAAGCCACCATGAGAGGCAACATATGTGGCTGCGGGCGGTCCTTAACATATCGCTGAGTTGTCATTGTCCCTTGTACCACTACTACGGCTGACCAACCGGCATACACCATGGCTCCCAGACCATCACACCAGCAGTGGAGACCATGTGCTACTACACAGCAAAAGCAGAAATGGGGTACTCATCCCTAGGTCTCCAGAAATTAACATGACCGTCATGATAGCCCAAACTAAGCCTGGATTTGAAAACACCTGGTTCCACTCCGTAGCAATCCAGTTTCATTGTTCACTGCAAACTTATGCAATGGTGGGTGGGTTTCAAAAGTAGTACATGTAAAGGACACCATGAGACCAAATTTCCTTCAGCCAAGCACCTGGAAATAGTTCTTAAAGACACAGGGGCCTGTAACAATTGTGCCACAAGTCTCCGGAAGGTGTTCAGTGAAAGAAATAGATCTGTTCATATTTGTTGGATGATCAGATGATCTTCTCTACTGGTGGTTTGTCGAGGGTGTCCTGAGCTCTGTTGCCTTGTGTGTATGCCCACACACATGTACAGGTACCAACACTTCCTAGCAGTCTGGTGAGAAGGGCCCAGGTAGTGGGCAATTTGTCAATATGATCATTCAGCTTCTCGCATGCCTCTGCATTTAGGGGTTAAGAGAAGTTGGGAGGCCCCAAGATGAACTTTTGCACCCGGGCCCATGAGCCTTTAGCTACGCCCCTGCCCGAGTCTTTTTCACATGTACTGCTGCTTAACCTAATTCCACCCAATCTGTATGTGCTTTCTTTATTTTTCTTGCACATATGTAGGACTATTCCTTTCTCCCTATTAAATACCATTCTGTTAGTCACCGCCCACTGTTCAAGCTTGTATAGATCTTTTTGAATCTTCTCCCTTCCCTAGTGTTAGCTATCTTTCATAGTTTTGTATAATCGGTAAATGTGATCAGTTTTCCCATTAATTCCCTCCTCCAGATCATTTATATAAATGTTGAACAACACTCGGCCTGGGACAGAGCCTTGTGGTACCCCACTTGATATATTATTCCACTTGGATGTGCATCCATTTATGACCACTCATTGAGTATGATCACTCAGCCAGTTGTGAATCCACCTGACAGTTGCCTTGTCGATTTTGTAGTTTGTCATATTTTCAATAAGATATTTTGTCAAATGCTTTACTAATGTCAAGATATACTATATCTACCTCAATCAGGTTGTACTGATTTAAGACAACAGATCCATTGTGTTGCTTTCCACAGCATACGTTTGTTCCAATCACCACATCTATCTGACAGCTGCAATATGTCCTCTACACAGAAGTAGATGGAATCAACATCACTGGTTTGCTTTCCTCGCGTATGTCTCGATATTGGAGTATCTCTTCCATGTTTGATATCCCCAATATGCTCCCCAATTCATTTGTGCAACTCCCATGTCATCTACTGCATATAGTCAAGTGGGTACATTCATTTGCTTAGATAAATAACCCCATATGCATTACAATTAGCATAATTTCTAATTTGTTTTGCCTGTTGTGGCACACGTAAATTTCTTTGTATTAATAAATCAGCAGGTTTTACAGAAGCTACATCTGAAAGTGCCAAAGGGTTTCCTATTCAATCATGTTAAAGAGGGCCTCATAATGGATATGTACCAATTGGTCACTTATTGAGTGACCTCTTCTTACTGTCACTGCTGGGGAATATGAGATCACATCTTATAAGCCTTGGTCCGTATTTAATATATCCCAGTATTTTCTGAAAATATCCAATTACTCTATTTGATCATAGAAAATTCCAATGATGTGGTTAGAAATTTGATTGGCTAGTGTTTGTCTTGGCCTTAGGAGTGTTCGTTTCTCATTAGTGTTGGTATGTCTTATTTATTACTTGAATCGGGTATTCCTTCATAATAAATCTGTTCTTGCCTGATTACAAAAGTTGTTAAATCATGAGCAATTTCTGCTAATTCTAAAGGTACTGACTTTTAGAAATATCCCTCTTTAAGCTTCCTGGGTGGTAACTTTCCCACCTGAGGAAATGATCTATTACTGTAGGTTTCCAACAGATTATAGTTTGTAAGTCACCCTCATGATCCTTCCAGATCACCAGATCAAGATATAAAATGATTTCCTTCTTTATTCCATATGTCGCAATCCAACCAAGTGTACGATAAATGATACAAAGCTAGCCTCATCAACTGTCCATAATATAAAGATATCAGTAATAAAAAATAAAATTTGGGAAGACCCCACTGCACTATCCTCTTGAAACATAATTGTGTCTTCCCACCCGCCCAGGATTTGTGTACATGGGAGCACGAAAGCCACTGAGCATTCATATGACCTTGCAAACAACAGGCCATAAGAAGCTTGCACCTTGGCCAGTGGTCTTTGGGCAGCTCCCCTTTCCACTTGGCAATCTCCATAAGTGTGCCCATGAGAGTCACCCAACTTTGATACTGCACATTCTCCACCTTGCAGTTGAGAAGATCTTAATATGTCAAATACCATTCCAGTTGGAATTGACACTGTTGTTCTATTTTTATATGTATTAGTTTAAGAAAAGTATAAAGACAACATCGAAAAACCTGACATGCACATTACCATCATGTGTTTCTGTGCATTTACTCTACTATTGATAATATGCATCCACATAGAAAGAAGGTCCTTTATTTTGCACCTGTGAATAGGCACGTGCAAGCAGCAAGTTAGCCTTCATCATTATTACAGCCAATCTACTCCATTGTTTCCATTAGAATTGTGTTTTTTCAATTAGAATGTATAGTACACCATATTCCTACTACAAGATGTAGTACATGGCTGTGCTTTTGTACAGTACCGTACCATTTCCCTATCAATTTAACTTAATTTAGTCAATGTATAAAATTGCTTCACTCGTCATTCTCATTTTTCCCCTTGCTCGAAGAAATGGGAGCAACATTACTTTAAATAATAGATCTCTGACTGTGATACTCTATTTACTTACTTTTAGCATGAGATTAATTAGTAATCAGTCAGAGTTGTGCTTTTTATGCCACCTTTGACCTTGATTGCAATAATGATCCAGCGCTAAAGACACAGCTGGCACAGTATTATAAGAATTGAAGCTTTAAAAAATACGAATAAATTACCATTTTTTCCTCTTAGAAAGCAAGACCATTTTGTCATTTTCTTTGCGAAAGAAAAAAACTCTGGAAACATTGGTCCCTTTGTTGTTCCTCTTTGTAGACAGGCTAAGCAGCATAGCAGTGTACATCTGTGTATTTTTTTTCTTTTTTTTTGCAAGTACTCTAAACGCTTTACAGCCGAATTATTCTTACTACCACGATAGCCCGATGCATTGGTATACCATCAGATCAGACGCCAACTAAAAACAACTTTTTCACAAAAATGATTCTCAATTTCATTTGCTTTTATCTGTGACAGTACAGCTTTAGTCTAAGTCTGCCTGTTTCATTCAAGGGATAAAAGGATTTAGAGTACTTGCAAGGATATATCATGCACATATGTAATATATTCTGTGGTTCATTTTAATTTCAGGTGGTGCTAGTTGATATGCTCAAGGAAATTCTTCAGTGCTGGACCATTTCTTCTTCCTGCTTAGCGATTAGACTCTCAGTTTTATTAATCTTTGCTTTACTTACTCCAGATTATTCTACACTACATTACATCATTTAGTAGCACTAAGTACTACTGTTGGTACATCACTCATTTCTGTGTATAAAGTACTACATTTTTTAGAAAATAACCTGGGCGCAGCATGAGGCTGTGGTTGGAATTTAGAGAAGCAGGTGAAGAGATGCTTACATTATTGGGAAAGATTTCAGTAAGTGGAACAGCATCGATTTGTATATGATTGTGCAAGATAGACTGGAAGACAAAAATAAAAGCTCTTGCAAGACTTTTGACACTGTCCCCAACCTTCTTAGCCTTGGGTACCCCTAGAAAAAAGTATTTTACCTAAGGTTCCCCCTACCAAATAACTTTTTTTAACAAAAAGACCAGCTAAAAACACCTCCCTGTAGTATTATCATTACACTCAGATCAGAGCTTCACCGTTCCTCCCTGTCACACTTCAACAACCTTCAAACCGCTCTCCTCCCTCCCCATCAGTATGTAGCCAAATCTCTCTGTCCCACCTCTTCAGCAGTATTCGTATGACCAAACCTCTCTCTCCCCCTACCCAGCAATATGCGATTGGCCAAATCTCTTTTTCCCCCCTCCCTGGCAGTATACGGATGGCCAAACCTCTCTCTCACCCTCCTCATCAGTATAGGTATAGCGAAACCTCTTTCTTCCCCCTTCCCAGCAGTATACATATGTTCAAATCTCTCTATCCCCCTTCCCAGTAGTACACATGTGATGAAACCTTTTTCTGAACCCCTCCCTGTAGCATACATGTGAATAAAGCTCTTTCTTCCCCTCCCACCATGACAATATATGTGTACGTGTAGCCAAATATATGTGTGGCCAAGTCTCTTCCCCTTGCCATAATATGCATGTTTGCTCAACCTTATCTCCTAGAGAGTAGTTTGAGATTATACTTAATCTTGTATAAATCTGTGGGCATCCAAGATGCACATGCAGTGATCCTCTCTGGCGGGGCAGTGGATGAGGCAGCCTGAATGTGTAAGTGTGTGGCTGGGGTCTGGCGATGGAGTAGCCCAATGTTCTGGAGGGACGTGGAGGCTGGAACTCACAGGTGAAGGGGATATGAGACATACTCTTCTGATGCCATTGGAATGCTCAGTAAACCTTTAGTAAACAGATCAACATAATTGCAAGCAGTAAAATTAATCCCGTCAACCAGAACATTTTACGGATTGTCCATGCTGTGTGCCGAGTTTCAGTAATGACTGTTGGGTGAATAAACAGTCATTTTGTTACCATGCAGGGCGGCGCTGGTTCCCACGGCCGGCGCGCGGCGCTCCGATGTCGGCTCCGGCGTCCCAGAGCTCTGCTGTCGGGGCTCCCCCGGCGGCGTGGAGCAGCCAGCGTGCAGCGGCGTGGAGCAGCCAGCGTGCAGTGGCGTGGAGCAGCCAGCGTGCAGCGGCGTGGGCGTGTCTGCCCGTAGGGTGCCGCCCGCTCTCCTCCACCTTCCTTATGCAACAGTGGGAGAGTCGGCTCCTCCCACTCTCCGCCCCTGGGCGGAGGCTTTTAGTTAAAAGGCTGGCAGTGACCTGAGCTCACTGCCAGTTATTGGTTCTGCTAGCCTCTAGTCAGGTCTGTTCCAGTCTGTGCTAGTTGCTCCTCAGTAGCCTGTCTGTTTACCTGTGAGCTCCATCTCCAGACGTACTCTGCTTGTAAGTTTTGTTGGTTTCTTCCACCTGCCTCTTCTGTCGGCACTCTGTCCCCTGTTAGTAGTTCCATCTAGGTAGTCGCCAGGTCCCTAGCCAGCGCAGGGACCGCCGCCCAGTTGTCCGACTGGGGTTAGCCAGGACCGAGGCAAGTAGGCAGGGACAGTGGGGTGCGGGAAGATCAGGGCACCCCACCTGGCGCTCTGGGGGGCAGAGTGCCGTAACATAATAACTGGCCCTTAAAAACCGTTTGTCATGGAGGCGATCAGTTCCCTCACAAACCAGCTGCAGGCCCTGGTGCCTGTGATCCAGGATTTATCTGCCCGCATGGTGGCCCAGGAGCAGCGGGGGGTGTTGCAGGGATCGGACGCCGCAACCAGCCCCGAACCCAAGTGCCCTCTTCCCGAGGCGTTTTCTGGGGAGAGGAACAAGTTTTTTGTTTTCCGACAGGCGTGCCGCCTGTTTTTTCGGATGCGTCCCCGTTCTTCCGGGTCAGAGGCTCAGAGGGTCGGGCTGATAATGTCCCTGCTGCGGGGCTCTGCCCAGACATGGGCCTTTTCCATCCCCGAGGGTTCCTCCTGCCTGCAGTCTGTGGACTCCTTTTTTCAGGAACTCGGGGGTATCTTCGATGAACCGGACCGAGCGGGGTTGGCGGTTTCGCGGTTGTTGGCGCTGCGGCAGGGGTCGGCTTGTGTGGAGGATTATTGCTCCAACTTCAGACGCTATGCGGGGGAAACGGCATGGAACGATAGCGCGCTGAAAGACGTTTTTCTGCAGGGCCTCTCGGACGCAGTTAAAGACCTGTTAATTTCCCACCCCGTTCCCGGGTCCTTAAGGGAGGCTATGGAGCTAGCAGTGAAGGCAGACAGGAGGCTCAGGTCTAGGAAGCAGGACAGGCAAACCCGTAGAGTCAGGGAGGTCGGTTGTCCTGGTCCCTCTTCCTCCTTACCAGTCCCTGTGTCCGAGCCGATGGAGGTGGATCCGCTGGACCCCAAAGAGCGACGCCGGATCCGTTTGTTGCACCGTCTCTGCCTCTACTGCGGGAAAGCTGGACACCGGGTGATAACCTGCCCACTGAGGGCTCAACGCTCGCAGCCGGAACCGGCGGAAAACTCCGAGTCCTAGGCGATTGCAGGGAGGATCGCCTAGGACTTCAGGTACTTCCTAAACTTTTGGTACCGTGTCATGTTAAATTCCGGGATTTTTCCCGATCAGGGCGGGCGTTTATTGATTCTGGAGCAGCCGCCAACTTGATAAGTCTGTGTTTTGTCCGTACTCTGATGGCGGAATTTGTGGCGCTGAAGACGCCAATTCATTTTACCAGTATCGATGCTACCCCCCTCTCTACAAGCCTGGTACGATGGAGGACCCCAAGATTACAGTTCACGGTGGGGATCCTCCACTCGGAAGAACTGTCCTTCCTGGTTATGGAGAAAATGTCGGTTGATGTGGTGCTTGGTATGCCCTGGTTGGCACTGCACAATCCCCAATTTGATTGGTCCACCCGGCATATCCGGCCGTCCAGGTCCCCCGCCGGGGCGGGTCTCTTCTTTGTAGAGAAGAAGGACGGGACACTAAGGCCTTGTGTGGATTATCGGGCCCTGAATAAAATCACTGTGAAGAACCAGTGCTCCTTGCCCCTAATTCCTGACTTGTTGAATCAGGTGGTAGGGGCCCACTGGTTCTCCAAACTGGACTTGCGGGGGGCTTACAATTTAATCCGCATTAGAGAGGGAGATGAATGGAAGATGGCGTTCAACACCCCGTTAGGACATTTTGAATGTCTGGTCATGCCTTTTGGACTTTGTAATGCCCCCGCTGTGTTTCAGGGTTTTATGAACGCGGTCTTCCACGACTTTCTGGGGGTATTTCTGGTCATCTATCTTGACGACATTCTGGTGTACTCGCCTGACTGGGACTCACATGTGCGGCACCTGAGGTTGGTCCTGACCCGTTTGCGCGAGTATCAACTTTTCGTCAAGTTAGAGAAATGTACGTTTGGTTCTAAACAAGTATCCTTCCTTGGTTATGTAATCTCACCCACAGAGATTCAGATGGAGTCTGATAAAGTAGCAGCAATCTCCCAATGGGTCAGACCAGACAACCTCAAGGCTCTTCAGCGGTTCTTAGGTTTTGCAAATTTTTACCGCAAATTCATTAGGAATTACTCAGTTATTGCTCAACCTCTGACCGACCTGACTAAGAAGGGGGCCAACTTGGGTAAGTGGTCGCCTGCAGCCCTTGAGGCCTTTAGCCGTCTAAAAAAGGCATTCACGACGGCCCCGGTGCTAATACAGCCGGACGCACAACTACCCTTTTTTATTGAGGTAGACGCGTCTGAAGTGGGGACAGGAGCAGTATTGTCGCAGGAAGTCAGTGGGAGGTCTGGGTATAGCCCATGTGCGTTCTTTTCGCGGAAGTTCAATTCAGCAGAGCGCAACTACGACGTGGGTAACCGCGAACTATTGGCTATCAAATGGGCCCTGGAAGAGTGGCGACACCATCTTGAGGGTGCTAGACACCCAATTACCGTATATACTGATCACAAGAATCTGGTATATCTCGCCAATGCTAAAAGACTCACAGCTCGTCAAGCCAGGTGGGCGCTGTTCTTCGCCAGGTTTAATTTCGTCGTGACATATATCCCAGGAGAGAAGAACGTGAAGGCGGACGCCCTGTCACGGAGTTTCGGGGTACCGGATAGTGAGACCATGACTCCCGAGAATATCTTAGCCCCCGGCGTGGTGGTGGCAGTTGTGGAGTCTAACTTCGTCCCTCAACTACAGGATGCTCAGCAGGACGCTCCTTCGGGGGTGCCGGAGGGCAGATGGTTTGTGCCTGAGACCCTACGCCCTAGAGTCATGGATGAGTCTCACTCGTCGGTTCTCGCCGGGCATCCAGGGTTCCAGGGGACCCTGGAGCTTTGTTCCAGACACTTCTGGTGGCCAGGCATGTCTCAGGAGATCCGCAACTTTGTGAGGGGTTGCTCGGTCTGTGCTCGCAATAAGAGTCGGCGGTGTCCTCCGGAGGGTCCTCTGAGACCGCTACCGGTTCCTTCCACCCCATGGTCGCACCTATCAGTAGATTTCATCACTGACCTTCCAGAATCCCAGAAGTGCACCACTATCTTAGTGGTGGTCGACCGGTTCTCCAAGATGGCACATTTTGTGGCGTTAAAAAAGCTACCCTCGGCAAAAGAATTCGCCACGATTTTTGTAAAGGAAATAATTCGCCTACATGGGGTTCCCCAAAATATTGTATCTGATCGCGGGGTTCAGTTTGTGTCGCAGTTTTGGCGTGCCTTCTGCAGAAACCTGGGAACGTCGCTTTCCTTCTCTTCAGCGTTCCACCCGCAGACTAATGGTCAGATTGAGCGGAAGAACCAAGATTTAGTGCAATATTTACGGTTGTTTGCTAGCGAAAAGGCTCATCAGTGGGCAGAGTTCCTGCCCTTGGCAGAGTTTGCACTAAACAACCGCCTTTGTTCTTCCACTGGGGTGTCTCCATTTTTTTGTGTATACGGTCAGCATCCTCGATTCCTTACAGCAGTCCCTACCCCGTCGGTCTGTCCTGCAGCGGATGTCGCCACAGATACGCTTCAGGGGGTATGGAAAGAGGTACAGAGGAACTTGGAGGCAGCGGGGGCCCGTATGCAGTTGCGTAGTGGGAAGAGTCTGTCTGTGTCTGAACCTTACAGGGTGGGACAGAAGGTATACCTGTCTTCTAAAAATCTCAAATTGCGGGTTCCGTCCTTGAAGCTGGCGCCACGTTACGTAGGGCCGTTTGCCATCACACGTGTGGTGAACCCTCTCGCCTACGAGCTGTGGCTGCCACCCACATGGAGGGTTCACAGGGTATTCCATAAGTCGCTATTGAAACCTTTTGTCCCTTCGGTGATGCCCACCTCCGGTCCCCCTCCGCCCACCCTGGTCCGGGATGAAGTTGAATACGAGGTCCAGGAGATACTGGATTCTCGTCGGTGTCGAGGAACCCTACAATATTTGGTGGCCTGGAAGGGGTTTCGACCAGAAGATCACTCCTGGGTGGCCGCACGTGATGTTCACGCTCCCGTGTTGGTACGGCGGTTCCACCGTCGTTTTCCGTATAAGCCTGGTCGAGTTTCCGGGGGCCCGGAGGTCCCCCGTCAGAGGGGGGGTAATGTTACCATGCAGGGCGGCGCTGGTTCCCACGGCCGGCGCGCGGCGCTCCGATGTCGGCTCCGGCGTCCCAGAGCTCTGCTGTCGGGGCTCCCCCGGCGGCGTGGAGCAGCCAGCGTGCAGCGGCGTGGAGCAGCCAGCGTGCAGTGGCGTGGAGCAGCCAGCGTGCAGCGGCGTGGGCGTGTCCGCCCGTAGGGTGCCGCCCGCTCTCCTCCACCTTCCTTATGCAACAGTGGGAGAGTCGGCTCCTCCCACTCTCCGCCCCTGGGCGGAGGCTTTTAGTTAAAAGGCTGGCAGTGACCTGAGCTCACTGCCAGTTATTGGTTCTGCTAGCCTCTAGTCAGGTCTGTTCCAGTCTGTGCTAGTTGCTCCTCAGTAGCCTGTCTGTTTACCTGTGAGCTCCATCTCCAGACGTACTCTGCTTGTAAGTTTTGTTGGTTTCTTCCACCTGCCTCTTCTGTCGGCACTCTGTCCCCTGTTAGTAGTTCCATCTAGGTAGTCGCCAGGTCCCTAGCCAGCGCAGGGACCGCCGCCCAGTTGTCCGCCTGGGGTTAGCCAGGACCGAGGCAAGTAGGCAGGGACAGTGGGGTGCGGGAAGATCAGGGCACCCCACCTGGCGCTCTGGGGGGCAGAGTGCCGTAACACATTTCTTCCCAGTCCTCAAATAATAAAGTGACCTTAGGGTGATAACACAGTCTTTCTTTCAATTCAGTAGGTCTTTTACTTACAGGGTTCTGTTAGCCCGACACTGGGCCCTTTCACATATGGCGACTGTCACTGAAGTCGGCGAAGGGAGGGAATGGCAGCACGCACTTTTAGTGGAGAGAAATTCTGCTTATCTATATGCCACTTCTACTACTCAATGCCCATAGAGTTGCAGCTTTCCTCAAAACTCCTGCTATGCGGAGTATCCCCTTCTTCTGGACTGCAGCCTAGCTGCCTAATACTGACTGCCATTTGCTTTCTTAATAGTCAGACTCCCAAGCTGTGCTGCACCCTATTTAAAGTTGAAAACACTTTGGCAGTGGAACATATGTAAACATTATCAATAGACTGTATCACATATGTTTCCCGCTATAAATGCATCATAGGTGTATCTTGCCTATCTTCTCCCACAACCCATAGCACTAATTAGCCAATTAATCCCTAAAGTGGCTTATTGTGATTCCCTCATTGGGTGCATCACAGAACACGTGGTGGGTTCTTGCAGTGCCCCATAGTGCTGAGGTACCTTGATTGGGAATCACTGCTTTTTGGATTGGATACACCAACTTTGAAAAAACAATTTAAAACTCACAATGCTTGAAACACTATGCAACCATGTAGAAACACCCATCAAAAATTACAGTTAGAGACACAAGACATCGGTCCATAAAAGTTGCAATCCAGTAGAAACGAATACATATTTGATACAATGATTACATATCAACATCAATATTACACACAATCGCTAAAGCCAAACTGCATTAAAGCAATTCTTTTATGATGCAAGGTAGGGCTCACTCACACGGGTGTATGTGCCCCAGGTTATTACGAGTGTATCTTTTGCGTGGGTAATACGTCGTGCTAAAAGCCCTTTGATTTCTATAGGGCCACTTACACGTGTGTATTTGCTGTGTGTACTGTGTATTACATGCATAATATGCAGCCCCCATACACCCGTGTGAGACTTGTGCTGTACATTGGTTTAAAATTAGAGTACTCCTTAGCGAGTACCTGCCTGCTCGGAAGAAAAGGTTCGGGAGCGGCGGGGGAGAGCTCTTCTTCTCCCCCCCCCCCCCAGCTCCCCCCTGCTCACTCCCGCAACCCACCGCTCCCCCGCGCCGGCACCCGAACCTTTTCTTCCGAGCGGGCAGGTACTCGCTAAGGACAATGCTCGCTCATCTCTATTTAAAATATAAAAACACCAATGTTCTAACAGTACCAATACACAGTGGCCAAAATAGCAGTGTGAAACAATGTTAAGTGTTATGCTGTTCTTTGTAATTCCTCCTAGAAGTGTATGAATAAATTGACAATTGGGTGTTACCGTTCTCTTTGGACCCAATTATAATTTACCTGGTAATCAGGAATGATTTACATGTAACATCTCTAGCTTCTAGGATGGTTTATGAAATTCTGGTGGTCTATCATGTTTCAGTGGTTAATTATAATATACCTGGTAGTTGCTTTTGGTTTAGGGATTCATTTTATTTAATGTCAAGAAAGTATTTTTATATAAACCCATTTCATGAGTGTGGTTTGAATTTAATTTAGAATGTTTTTTAGTAAGTTTTATATGGTGGAGTAGTGGGCAATTTTAATGTCTCTGATAGATTAAATTCATTTCCGCTGGTTGTCCTTGGTGGGCTATTGTGGATACAGACAAGGGCGTAACTATAGGGGATGCAGAGGATGCGGTTGCATCCGGACCAGGAGTCTTAGGGTGCCCATAAGGCTACTCTTCCCCATACAGGGATCCTGTAAAATATCAGATGAAACAAAATTATGCAAAGTGATTAACACAAGGGAGGACCGAATGAAGTTGCAAATGGATCTGAATAAATTGGGGGCTTGGGCAGAAAAGTGGCACATGAGGTTTTACACTAATAAAGGTAAGGTTATGCACATGGATAGGAAATATGTATTGTCCCCATTACACACTAAATGGAGAACCACTGGTTAACACTGGGATGGAAGAGGACTTGGGGGGTTAAGTAAACTGTAAACTCAACTGGAACAGTGTCAAGCAGCTGCTGCGAAGGCAAATATGATCATGGGTTGCATTAAAAGAGGTCTAAAGCCCCTCTTTACAAATCACTGGTCACACCACACATGGAATAGGTATTATTGTATCTTGACTAGAGATGAGCGAGCACGCTCCGATAAGGCAGTTACTCGAGTGAACATCGCTCTTCTCGATTAACTGCATCCTCGTCCGGGCAGGCTCGGGGAGGCGGCGGGGGTGAGCAGGGGATGGCGGGGGGAAGAGAGAGAGATCTCTCTCACTCCCCCCCACCCTCCCCCGAGTCTGCTCGGACGAGAATGCAGTTACTCGAGAAGAGCAATGTTCGCTCGAGTAACTGCCTTATCCGAGCATGCTTGCTCATCTCTAATCTTGAGACCACCATGAAGTAGTGCTGGAGTCAAGACTGACAGCGGGTGACGCCCCTGAAAGTGATAGGCTGCAGAGAAGGCTCCCCTGCAGGTTCTGCCAGCTCAGTAGAATGCTGCCATCGCTGATGTAAGCTCCCCTGCTGGTGGTGCTAGGAGCGGATAGTGTAGCTGCGTTCTTCCGCTCCCAGCAGCTAGTGACTGCATGCTGCAGTTGAGGGCGCTGCTGACATTCACCCACCGAGCAATCAGCCATCTGTTGCAGTGCTTCTTCAGTCCTAGTAGCATGCAGATGTTCCTGCTACACTTAACGCCACTGGTGAAACTCGTGTACCTAGCTATCGGCCACCTGCTTTAGCGCTTCTCTGGTCCTCTGACCACGCTGATGTTGCAGATGCTGACCTCCACTGCTCCCAGTAAGTGGCGACGCTCCCTCCCTTCCTCTGGTCCCAGCAGCCTGCTGTACTTTACCCTGCTGCTCACAGTCACCCACTGAACAATAGGTGATGTGTTGCAGCGGTCCTCCGGTCCTATATGCCGAGCAGCGTGCTCATCCTTAACCCGCAGAAAAGCTCAGCTCCTCCGCTTCTACCAGTCATCCAGCGGTCATTATTAGCGGGACACAATGTGAGAGGACACCATCACTAGTCATTGTAGGCTGCCCAGGAGGGTTATGCTACATTTTTCTGGGCCGCTTTTATGATTTACATTACTACTGACAGTAATAGCACCTAGTCAAACCCCTAGTTTTCGGTGGCGTCAAGAAACACTAATACCCATGGAATATTCTGTACAGTTTTGGGCACTGGTACTCAAAGAGGCCACATTAGAGCTTAACTGGGTTCAAAAGCGGGCAACTAAAGTAATAAATAAATAGAATGGGTGGACTATTATACCCAGGACGCATCCTATGCATCTAGAGGGAAGAAGGTTTCTACATCAACATAAAAGGGGGTTCTTTACCGTAAGAGCAGTAGGACTATGAAACTCAGTGGTAACGGCAAATTCGATAAAAGAGTTTAATAGGCACCTGGATGCCTTTCTTGAGTGTAATAATATTACATGTTATAGTCACTAATTACTTCAGAAGGGTTGTTGATCCAGGAATTATTCCGATTGCCAGACTTGGAGTCAGGAACGAATTTTGTTCCCTTAAATAAGGAGAATTTTCTTTTTTACATTACTTGTGATGTAGGCAGGGTACCGCTGCAATCTTTGGCCATGCAATGTGTGTAGCACCAAAAGTAGTCATGTAGCTCTAGCATTAGGGATTAATCAGCATATCCCTAGAAGTCTAGGATTATTCAGGGATTAATAATTATATCTTTGTTGCTCTAGGTTTGCTTGAGGTTTCAATACAACATCCCACACACCCCTACTGCAAGCACTGGTAAAAGTAAGAGCCAACCTTGTTGCAGATGCAGACCTATAAATCACAGGACTCATAACTGCATAATATTTGTTGTCAATAAGTTAAATTATACTATTGACACTCCTGTGGTTCCAATTACACGATTTAACTAATATTAAATTATTGTTTTTTTATGGAGAATGATAGAATGATAGAATAATAAATGCATTAGAATTAGCTAATGATATATCACTGGGAATTCATCAGCTTTACATATAGAAAGCACAGCCCTTTAGCCAAGGATACATAATGGAGAGTTGAGAGAAGAATCACAGATTATATTGAGATGTTCTGAATTTTAATTTTAGTTCTAAAGTTATTTATTAGAGTTTTATAACCTGTTGCTTCTTGGTTTCTTGTAGAATCGGGCCTTTGTAAAATTGTACTTTTATGATTAGTTTTTGTTTTTCTTGTTTGTAAATCTACATTTGCACTGGTAGGAAACTATTGGATTCTATTACCCAGAAACCTCATCATTCATTCATTTTTTTGATTGAAGTGAATTTATTAACAATAAAATGAAAATCTATATAAGACATTTTTAAGATTTCGAGAGCCAAAGAGGTCCAACAGAGCAATTACAAAAGCAGTGAAAAAAAAAAGAGGAGTCACGGTACTTTGGGAGAGTATTGACACATCCAATAAGCGTTTGTCCTGGAAAAAAGATCACATTACTTCGTTAGTTCACACAAAACATAAATAGTTGGAATTAGAATCCTTTTTTTATTTTTAATTCCCAATGTATAGATATTGCTGTCACGCAGAGGCGTAAGTTAGAGCTTCTGGGCCCCAATGCAAAACCTGTAACAGGGCCCCCAACTGTAATGCTTTATTCATGGTATTGGGCTACGTATATGAAAAAGAGAGGTCTTATGGGCCCCCTAAGGCTCCGGGGCCCGGGTGCAACCGCATCCCCTGCATCCCCTATAGTTATGCCCCTGCTGTCACACCTGTCGGAGTACCAGAAGAC